>NC_054749.1:11738733-12039627 GCF_018143015.1 Lytechinus variegatus
TATCAGCTTTTTAAAAATATTTACATTACTGTCACATGGGCACAGTAAGGAAACAAATATCAACAGGTTTGAAAATCTAGTATATACACTACAGGGAAAAAGAAACTTGGCATGATTTTGCGGGATGCGCATTTTCCCGTTAGGCACTTTTTGATCAAAACACGATGCAATCTCGAAGCAATCACGATGCAATCCCGTTATTTTTAGGACACTTCAAAATGGATAACGGGATTTTCAACCCGCAAGATCGATATTTCAACACGCTATCAACCCGATAGAAAATCCTTAATTCCCGATAGACAGCGGGCCACTGCTAGCGCGCGCATCAAACGCGTCCCCCGATAGAAATCCATGTGCGCAGCTCTTGACCGAGTGACCCAGTTATAGTTATAGTTACGTCTTTGGCTTAAAGGACGAGTAGATTCTCTTTCCAATGTTTATTTACGGTGCTAGCTCCATGATTTATTTTCCAGTGTTTGTTACCAATGACTTCTTCCGTTTAAAGGACGATTATATAATCCTTTTTTATCTTTCATTTTTATCTTTTCTGTAATTTTATAAAACTTTAATCAGGTACGTATTTCATTCAAACAACGAGTATTTTCATCATTTTCTGTTCATTACGTTTTTTTTTTTATTTCATCATGTCTTTTATAAAAGATTCGCTTTCCATCATTTACTGTTCATTGTTGTTGTTTTTAATCAGTAATAATTCGTTCATTTAAAGGACGAGTAGATTTGCTAACCATCATTTTGTGTTCATCAATTCTGTGTTTTTTTTTATTTCATCATCACGCTTTCCGCCATTTCCTGTTCATAAATTCTGTATTTCTTATTTTATCAGTTAGTCGTTCATTTAAAGAACGAGTAGATTTGCTTACCATCGTTTTTCTGTTCATTCTTTTTTCCCATTTAATCGGTCACGACTTTCATTCAAGGACGAGTATAATTCACTTTTGAGTTTTATTATGGAGTTATGAAATAGAGATTGTAACAGAATTAATCGTAGTTATAGAAATTTGAATAAAAACACAACCTTGAGATACGAAATCCATATTAAGAATGGAACAGAGATGACTATATTTGCTAACCATCATTTTTTTGTTCATCAATTCTTTGTTATTTTCATCACTTATGACTTTTCATCAAAGAAAATTTACTTTCCATAATTCCATTATTTTCTGTTCATTAATTTTTTTTTTATTATTATTTTATCAGTTACGTCTGCATACGTCGTTCATCTAAAGGACAAGTGAGATTCGTCTCCCATAATTTTCTGTTCGTCAGTTATGTGTATTTTTTTTAATTTCATCACTTATGTCTTTTATTCGAGGAAGATTTGCTTTCCATCATTTTCTGTTCAATGTTTTTTTTTAATCCGTAATACGTCGTTCATTTAAAGGACGAGAAGATTTACTAACCATCATTTTCTGTTCATCAATTCTGTTTTTTTTTATTTCATCACGTCTTTTGTTAAAAGATTCGCTTTCCGCCATTTTCTGTTCATAAATTCTGTATTTCTTATTTTATCAGTTACGTCGTTCATTTAAAGAGCGAGTAGATTTGCTTGCCGTCATTTTTCTGTTCATTCTCTTTTTTTTTCATTTCATCGGTTACAACGTTCATTTAAAGGACGAGTATTATTCAGTTTTGAGTTTTATTTATGGAGTTATGAAATAGAGATTTAGAATCAAGTTATTGTAACGGAATTAAACATATAGTTATACTTAAATAAAAAACAACCTTTGAGATACGAAATCCATATTAAGAATGGAACAGAGATGACTATATTTGCTAACCATCATGTTTTTGTTAATCAATTCTGTGTTATTTTCATCACTTACGACTTTAAATCAAAGAAGATTCACTTTCCATAATTCCATTATTTTCTGTTCATTAATTCTGTATTTTTTTTATTTTATCAGTTACGTCTGTAATACGTCGTTCATCTAAAGGACAAGTGAGATTCGTCTCCCATAATTTTCTGTTCGTCAATTATGTTTTTTTTTTTTATTTCATCACTTTTACGTCTTTTATTCGAGGAAGATTTGCTTTCCATCATTGTTCGTTGTTTTTTTAATCCGTAATACGTCGTTCATTTACAGGACGAGAAGATTTGCTCACAATCATTTTCTGTTCACCAATTCTTGTTTTTTTTTTATTTCATCACTTACGTCTTTTGTTAAAAGATCCGCTTTCCGCCATTTTCTGTTCATAAATTCTGTATTTCTTATTTTATCAGTTACGTCGTTCATTTAAAGAGCGAGTAGATTTGCTTGCCATCATTTTTCTGTTCATGCTTTTTTTCCATTTAATCGGTTACGACGTTCATTCAAAGGACGAGTATTATTCAGTTTTGAGTTTTTATCTATGGAGCTATGAATTAGAGATTTAGAATCAAGTTTGTAACGGAATTAATCATATAGTTATAGAATAACTTAAATAAAAAACACAACCTTTGAGATACGAAATCTATTAAGAATTGAACAGAGATGACTATATTGGCTAACCATCATTTTTTGTTTATCAATTCTGCATGTGTTTATTTTCATCACTATCGACTTTTAATCAAAGAAGATTCACTCTCAATCATTTTTCTGTTCAATTCTGTATTTTTATTTTATCAGTTACATCGTTCATTGCAAGAACAAATCTATTCCCTTTCCATCATTTTTTTAGTCCCCAAAATTATGTTTTTTAATTGTTTCATCAATTACGTATTTTATTCATAGAACCGCTTTCCATCATTTTTCTGTTCAACAATTCTGTATTTTTATTTTATCAGTTACATCGTTCATTCCAAGAACCAATAGATCCCCTTTCCATCATTTTTCTCTTCATCAATTGTTTTTTCATCAGTTATACGTCAAAGAACGAATAGATTCGCTTTCCATCATTTTTCTGTTCATCAGCAACTCTTTTTTTATATTTAATCAGTTACTTTGTTTATCTGAAGGAGGGATGGATTCGCATTTTCTGTTCATCAATTCTATGTTTGTTTTTTTCAGCTACACCTTTCATTCAAAGAAGATGAAGATTTGCCTGGCATCATTTTCTGTTCATCAATTCTGTTTTTTTAATCACTTGTATCCATGGTTCATTCAAAGAACGAGTAGTTTTATTTTCCATCATTTTTCTTTTCATCAAGACAGACATTGTACCTTAATTCCTAAGAGGATTTGAATAGTAAATGGAAATGTTCAAAACAAATTGTCAAAGCCTTCATTTGCTGAAAATAATAAATTGTTTAAAATAACGTGATAAGTAATTTTCCTATATTTCCAAATTTTCACAACATAATGAAGCACACTATCAGTAGATTTTATTTTCAAGAGGCCAAACATCTTTATGGAAAGAGGGGTGCGATATTCCAAAGCTGGTGTCATATCGTAAAAAAATTGTAATAGGCCTATCTGTATTTTGGTGTATTTTTTCGGGGGTGGAAGTCTGATTGATTTTAAAAATATTTATGTATTTGATATGATGAGTGTTAAGTCATATCCATTGGCATTGCGGCATAGACCCCAACCGCCCTTCAAAGCATTATCATATTTTGTGCGAATAAATCTTTCATCCACCCAACTAATGTATAGTGAGTGGAATATAATGTGTACAACTTGTTATAAAGTTTTGTATATTTTTCTAACAACTGCGGATCGAATGCTGAGAGAGAAGAATATTGGGGATAATGGGAAATAAAATGCAGAATCGTGTGCAGGACACGGAGAAGATGACAAAAAGGACAACTCCATATTCCTTATCAGTCCGACCGGGACATTCATGAAATTTTCTGTCCCTGATTTCTTTTACTTTTGACAGTCTGTGCACTGCAAAAACTGCGGTGTTAATTCAACACCAGTCTGGAATCTATATGACCACACTAGAGAGGTGTTAAAAAAACATTGGTTTGGTTTTGGACTAATTCCAAATATGCGTTTATACAACACCAATTATTATTAATAAATCATCGATTTGAATTAAAGCCGGTGTTGTTTCAACACTTCTTTCGTGTGGTCATATATTCCAGACTGTTGTTCAATAAACACCGCAGTTTTTGCAGTGTGGTCAGTTTATGAAAATGAAGTAAAACTTGAGAAAAAAGGGAATCGGACGTACAAAAAGGTTGATAATTTTTTGGAATTGTCCAAAAGGAAGGGAAATAAGAAAGGACCAGGTTCAGGACATGGCTAAGAAGTCGAAGAAAATTATAAGGAAAATAAAAAAAGGAATAAACTACAAAAGAGGAGGAAGAGAAGAGGAAGAAAATATTTCGCTCTGTGCAATCAAAATGAACGTCTCTTTTATTGCCGTAAACATGGTAAATGCGTTTGTTTCCGAACAATTTTGTTTTGGTGCCTTCTTCAAGATCTCAAGTCGTAACGAAACTCATTTGAAAAGAAAATATTTTAGAAAAGGCAAGTACAACTCGTATCTTTCAAATGTTAGGGATGATTTCACGTCGTATAACATATTTTTGTGATATTTTTACCTCACAACTCTTTACGAATACGAACCTTCAACAATTCTTAGATTATCATTTCTTATACCTCTTTACCATGCCGTGTGCTCCAAGATCCAATCGAATCTCGTATTATTTCAAAAGTGAAGTATCCGATTTTACGTTATAAATCATATCGATATGATATGATTTATACTTCAATACATTTTACGAATCCATATGTTGAAAACCAACAATATTTCTAGATTATTCATACTTTTTATCAAGCCAGGGCGCTCCAATATCCAAGCGAAACTCGTATCTTTCAAAAGCTAATAATGATTTTTTAACTCCAAATTCTTTACGAATATGTTAAGAACCTTCAACAATTTTACATTATCATTTTCATATAATTTGATCTGGCTATAAGATGCTCCAATATCCAAGCGAAACTCGTAGCTTTCGAAAGCTAAGAAAAATTATTTTACGTCATAGATTACAAAGTCATGGATATGATTACTTTCTTCCTTAAAACTTTTTACGAATAATTATGTCAAGAACCTTCAACAAAATTAATAGATTATCAATCATTTTCATACGCTTTAATCAGACCAAGGAGCTCCAATATCCAAGCGCAACTCCTATCTTTCAAATGCTGAGTATAATTTCATGTCATAAATCATAGCTGACATGATTACGTCATAACTCTTACGAATAAAGAACCATCAACAATTTATAGATTATATTTTGTACCTTTTTATCAGGGTATGTGCTCCAAGATCGAAGCGAAACTCATATATTTCGGAAGTAAATTTGAGTGATTTTACATCATGAATCATATCGATATGATTATATTTTAACCTCAAAACTCTTTACGAATTTGTTAAGAACTTACAATTATTTTTAGATCATCATTAATTTCAAGTCGTAAATGGGTGATTTCAAGTTCGGTGTTGACCTTTTTGGTGTTGGTGTATGGTCAATTTTTACACGATTATAACGCCAAACATAAAATGAAGATGGTCCCGAAAAGTCAATCACTAGTTGTTGAGATGACAATAATGTGATCTGAATCAGTTATGCAAACTTGAATAAGTTTTAGAGTTAGGGAAAGCAATCAAAATTTCAACACCATCAGGGCCGACACCGGACTTGAAATATCTCAATCAGATGATTTCCATTTCATAACTCTTTACAAATATGTTAAGGAACTTCAACCATTTTATAGATCATCATTTTATACCCATTTTTGTCACACCGGGATGTCTCTATTATTCCGAAAATGCGTCTTTAATATTTCTTATCGGAGAACATAAATTCTGTTCAAAATGTAAATGGACATTATCTGAAATTGTGAAAGCCTCAAGACAATCTTAAAACATGTCCCGCCTTATAATCATGAATAAGAAGGGTTTCCTCTTTACAAAAAAAAAACACATTCGGATATTCAATGAATGATCTGTGAACACGCAATATTCATGTCAGAGTAAAAATGAATTAGCAATGAAAGTCGTCAATACAGTTACATTTCCACTTCAATCCTTTTTGTTCAGTTTCGCGCAAGGGTGATCATTCCCTTTAAAATCATTTCCTGTTGTTGTCTCGCCTTTTAAAAGGTGCGCGCGCATGTCCTGAAACTAGCTTGCGCATACATCTATCGCGCAAAACGCGCGTCAAACCAACGGGATCTCGGTGGAAGCATGGAAATCACGTTAGAAGCGGGGATGAAAATCACGACCGCGCACGATAAAATCACGATCGAGCACGCTAGAATTTGCGTCTCACTTTTGAGTTTCCCGCTACAAATCCGTTCAAATCCCGTTAGACCATCCCGCACATTTGCTAGCGTGTTTCACGATCCCGAATGCCAAGTTTCTTTTTCCCTGTAGTGTATATACATGTATATATATATCACTCAAGTTATGATGCAAATATTCAACTAGGGCGATAACGATGATGCCATGCATGAGACAACTGATCAGTATGATCATACAGTGTGTAATTATGATTACAGGGCACAACAGCCTTAAATTCTTCATGGAGAAAGCCTGAATATACATTTACATGTAGAGGTTTACATACATCTATGATAGTTAGAAGCAATATCATGGAGAAATATTAACGAGAATCAAATCAAAGAGCTTCAATATGACACAGCCAAACTGTCCTCTTCTTAAAAAATATATTGCAATATAGAAACAGATTATGATTTATTCAATAGAAGATTAAATAACCATTCTTCAATCTTATATTTCTCCTATTCTTGGCTGAGGTTATAGTGAATGCATAGAAAATGCTTGCACAATATTGAGAAATATTAAAATGGAGTAAGTCAATATACAGTGTATTATAGATACTCATAATGTGGATTTTGATTTTGGTAAGGTCAACTGCCATTATGCTAAATGCATATTACCGTTTTGCCATTTTTAGCCATTTGTCTACATGTGATTTTTCAAAAAGGAAAAACAAGAATAAAATCATTTCTCTCTATTTAAAACTTTAATATGACAAAAGTCATGCAATAATATAGTCTTACCTCCATGACCGATGCTCTGCTTGTCATCATGGATGTCACCCTCCTCTTCTTCTTCTTCATCCAGAGAACACATCTCATCCTCGGACCCACTATCATCAGGCATCACCATGTCTGCATCAATGTCCAGGTCTCTGTTCCGTAGGAGCAACGCCGAGATATCGGCAAGAGGGAACTCGTGCGAGGAGGGGACAAGGGCGCCCCCGTTCTGGATGCGCATGATCCAGGAGGTGTTTCCCGTGGGACGTCTGACATGGATCTCTGCCCACCCCTGACACCAGCAGTTGCATTGGTAGATGGAGGCGGAGGAGACGCGGGAGGAGTACCGCGGCTTGAAGGTCAACTGATCTCCACTGTCTGCCATCCCATTTCCTGTCTGGTTGACCTTTGACCCCTGACTGATATCAGAACCTCCCTGTGTCACAGACACTGGCTTGACCGACCCTGGGGGAAAATACCGGTTTCTTTCTGGTGTGCTTTGGAACCCTGGCCTTTATCAGCTGCAAACATAACCTTGGAAGTCACCTTTGATGGATGACTGCTGTCTTCCTTCTTGGAATGGCCTGATTCGGACTGGCTTTCACCCGTTTTCTTCCCTTCAGATGATGGTCCATGAGATGTCTCAAAGGCACCAGCTACTGTCTTTGATCCCTGGCTGACATCAGGGACACCTGAAAACATCACCTTGGATGGTGGCTTATTTCCAGCAGCTGCTGCTGACGGATTCACCTTTGAACCTTGACCTTTATCACCTGTAAACGAGACTTTCGAGCCAGTTCTTGTGGAGAGACTACCATCACTTCCCTTGAGACTTTCTGCTGATGACCCGCGAGAGTTGTCCAACCCGCTGCTCGTGACCTCTTGGGTCACGGAGCTGAAGAGCGTCAGATGCTTCACTTCTTCTTGGTCCTCTGTTCGGGTGGCCTAAAAGGGAGAAACCAGATAACAGGTGAAAGGGCCAAAATGAAATAAATATGAAAACGTGATAATCCCACGACACATCAGACTTTCTCTCTTTTTATCTTTCTCTCATCTTATTGTGGGAGCATTGTTGTCTGGTAGTCTGACCCCTGTCATTCAATCAGAGGGTTGTGGGTTTGATTTCCAGCTACATGTATGATGTGTTTTCCTTTATATTACAGGGTCTACACTCTTCACTGGAAGAGAAATATCAATCTTTTTTGTTCTGTATTATAAAAAATTCATAAAAGTTTTATTCAACCCTAATTCCCAGATAATTTGTGTCCTGTCAGTGTAGGGGACCTCAAATCTTGGCTGTGTATCAGCAGAAATGACTTTGGTCATAAAAGAGTTTTAATCAAATTGAATGAACTAAAAGCAAAATTAATCACCCATTTATGAATATCCGCTGAAAACACATTTTGCATTGACTTTGTATATGAAATCCCAATTTCAAGGTATTTCTCATCGTACCAAGGCATCAATGGGGAAAGAGACTTGAAAGAAAATAATCATGAAATGATAAGGCGCATTCAAGCATCACAACTTTATCGCAAAAAGCAGGATGTTGATGATAAAGGTTGTAAAATCACTGTATCTTAAAACAATGTTTTCATTCCATCTCATAGTGAGCAAACGTCCATGAATACCTTTTTCTGCAGTGCGTTGCCACTGCTGTCTACCCGCTGCGTGTTACCAGACTTTGATCTCTGTCTCTTGAGTCTTCCGAACCCTGTACCCGAGGGGGAACTTGGTTGCTTCTGCTCCCTGTCGACCTTCTCATCGGCCACCTTCTGCATCCACTTCTCCGTCCCTTCCTCCGCCTTGTCCTGGGATGCTGTGGAGGTCGTCTCTATGTATTGCTGGATCAAGGAGTTGCACTTCTCGCACACCCCGTTGCGCTGCAGACGGGTGCTGCCTCCGCTGGTGGTGACAGTGATGACCTTGTTTCCGACGAGCCAGCTCTGACTTTGACCTCCAGCCAAGAGAAACTCTGAAACAGGTGACCTGAAAAGGATGGTGATTTGAAGAATAATTCAAAATAACTTTAAAACAAATCAATTAAACCTTACTTAATCAGCAAGACATCAACCACCACCTTCAGGGAAACAAAGACATACCTTTGTAAGAGCTTTTATTTCTTGTTTAAGTTTTGAACCTGTAATATATTTTTATTTTGGCACTTATTTGATCTGAGGCACCAAAGTAAGCTCGAATGCGTGCTAGAATAATCTTATGCTTTATTATTACTATTTCACTTAAGTTGTATAAATAAATTAAAGAAGAAGTCTGTATGATTTGAGGCTTGCACAACCGGTTCATTTGATCCCAATTCAATTTTACAAGTGCAGATACTTCAAACCTTTTTTTACACATATCACATGTGGGCAGTTTCATTAACAATTTGTGCCAAACCTCTAAATGTGGTACCTTCCCAAAATAATTTGTCTCTGTTCTCTAATTCATATGAAAAGTTGGAATCCTCTCAACTGCTTGAGAAGTTCATGAGTCAGTAAAAATTGAGCATTGTGGGTTCGAATCCCAGCCATGGCGTAATTTCCTTCGGCAAGAAATTTATCCACATTGTGCTGCACTCGACCCAGGTGAGGTGAATGGGTGCCCGGTAGGATTTATTCCTTGAATGCTTTAGCGCCTATATGGCCGCTCAGCTACAGCCGGGGTAATAATAATATACCAAGTATATTTCAGCACCTTGAGCACATAATCAATGTGGATTTGGTGCTTTAGAGATACTCTATATTATTATTAAAAAGGGCAGAATGACAGATGATAGAATTGCCTCTGTAATCACCAGTCAATAAGAAGTATAATACCAAGAGCATGGAAAAACAGATATCAGGGTTCCTGTCTTACAAAGAGTTACGATTGATCCAATTGATCGCAACTCTATGGAAATCCATCAAAGTCATAATTTTTTCTACAAGAAATTTGCAAAATGCCCGTTGTAAACAAAGGAGAACACACCAAATCAAGAAATCAATGAATTTATAGATATACATTCATATCTCGAAAAATTGTTGAAGAAACATGCATTTTATATGTTGACTTTGCTGGCTTTCCATAGTTGCGATTGATTGGATCAATCGTAACTCTTTGTAAGACAGGGCCCTGGATTCATAACAAATATCTTTCTTACCTCTTTGGATAGGTGGCTAATGTTGTGTAGGTATACCTAGCCATCATATCTAGGCATGTCTGGGTTAGGAGTTTGTTCAGCATGTCCAAAGCTTCTTCTGTTGAGACTGACTTTGAATTGCTTCCATCATCACCCCTTCCTTTGCCTTGATCATTCCTAACAAGACAGATAAACACAAAACATTCATTTGTGTTTCTTAAAGGACAAATCCACCCCAATAAAAACTTGATTTGAATAAAAAGAGAAAAATTCAACAAGCATAACACTGAAAATTTCATCAAAATCGGATGTAAAATAAGAAAGTTATGGCATTTTAAAGTTTCGCTTCATTTCACAACAGTTATATGCACATCTTGGTTGGTATGCAAATGAGGAACTGATGACATCACTCACTCACTATTTCTTTTGTATTTTATTATATGAAATATTGTTTATTTTCTCGTCATTGTCATGTGAAATGAAGTTTCATTCCTCCTTGAACAGGTGGAATTCCATTATTTTAACATTTTGTGCTTCAGGCAAAAGGAGGTCCTAATTGTCAAATTCATAAAAATTGAAATATTGTATAATTCAAACAATAAGAAGCGAAAGAAGTAGTGAGTGACATCATCGACTCTCTCATTTGGATGTAACCGGCTTGTTCATATATACGTGTAACTATTTTGTTACAAATAAGTGAAACTTTGAAATGTCATAACTTTCATATTTTACCACCGATTTTGATGAAATTTTCAACATTGTGCTTGTCTGATTTTTCTCTATTGATTTAAATCAACATTTTTCTGAGGTGGACTTGACATCTAAAAGCACAACCTGTACCGTAAGTAACGGTGTATTAACCGCACCTTTTTCTCGGCGGGATAGAAGCAAAAGTCGGGGGTGCGGTTTATACACGGTGACGGGTCTGAGCCAGCACGCCGTAACCCCTCCCGTACATGTACGATGTCTGCCAGTTCACAACACATCGAGTGGCCGGGCGTAGCCGCCCAGGCAATGTCGTTTAGAGGGGTATGAGCCACGGGTCATGGGAAGCGATTAAGATTTTAATTAAATATTGTCCATAACAACCGCACCCACCATCATAACACTAATTTTTACTTTATTCTCGATTCAAAGTAGTGAAGTTCCCTGGCTAAGTTAAAGCCTGTGTATAGCTTTGGTAAAGGGTCAATAATGTGATTGAAAATCGAATATCATCTAATATGACAGTCTTACTGAAGCGTAGAGACCGTTAGATATTTTTCCAACTGCACTTCTCTGAGAAAAGTTCAAATATTCAAATCTTGGATATATAGCGCCCTCTCTCGGCGATGCTTGTTTTAAATTTAAAAAATGGGCATTCAAGCACTTATCTTATAAATTTAGTGATTAGATATCCAAAAGTTACAGACAAAGAACATATCTTGAAAGTTTCAGCCCATTCCATGATTTGGAATAGGATTTAATTGAAAGACAAAAACACACAGATATTTTAATTTGATTGGGTGACCCGATCAAGTTAAATTTCCATGTAAAATCGCAAAATTTATCCTGTAAAACACATTTTCATTTCATATCCTCCACATCATAACTGTTATAGGGCATATCCATTCATATTAGCTAGCAATGAATTGGAATAGTGATAGGTGCATTTTGGTGGATTTACCATAAGTATACACAAGCTTTAAAAGAGACGCCAAGCATACTCAGTAATATTTTGTCACCGCTGAGCGAGAGTTGAGTGAGCTTAGGGATTGCATTGTAATATGGTTATAGTGCGACTTAAGCTGGCGCTATTCAAAGTCCCGTTTCGCGCCAGCTTGTTTTTTTTCCTTCCTGTTTGCTTTTCATAAGATAACATGTAAACCACGCACAAGAGAGACGGCACGAAGCCGTAAAAAACAACTGGAAAAAATGTCAATTTCTTTGTTTCTTGAACCTTCCTGTAATCCCGTATCTAAAATTCATGCTAAGACATCAAATTTCTGAAAGTGATTGTGAGGTTGTGATGCAAGAAATGTGAATGTTTCTTCCTCCTATGCTGGGAAAGACACAGATTTTAATTTGATAAGATGTACTGGCATGACTGGTACTGTATCATAGTTTGCAATGTAATGGCAGTGCTGTGTGTGTGTATACTGTGACTGTGAGGTGAGTGAGTGTGTAAGTGGCCAATATTGTCGGGACTGTTCTTTCTTTCTAACATTTGCAGATGAATTGATCAAGAACAGCAGATTTCCGCATACCTGTAATCTCTTTGGATACTTTGAAATCTTAAACTTAGTTTTTGTTTCTTCGTACCTCAAATAGCCATGTAAATGTGAGAAGAATTTTTTTGGTTTATTTTTAGTCCAAAGTTGGGGGTGCGGTTAATACACTGTTACTTACTGTATTCATAATGTTGGATTATAATTGTGGATTAGTCTTCTGACTTTCAAACAGAAGGTTGTGGGTTCGAATCCCAGCCATGGCGTAATTTCCTTCAGCAAGAAATTCATACACATTGTGCTGCACTCAACCCAGGTGAGGTGAATGGGTACCGGGCAGGAATTTATTCCTTGAAATGCGTGTGCGCTGTAATCTTAGTAATTACAGCTGCCAAGCTACAGCTGGGGTAATAATATCCCAATATTTTGGAAGTGCATAGAGACATTATTCATAATGTGATATGCGCTATACAAGTGTATATTATTATTATAATCATCAAAAGCCAACATTTTCTTAAGGATCAACAACTTACTTGCAAAGCTAAAGCCAGGGTAACAATAGCAGAGCTTTATATCCTCAGGGAAAAAGCACTTTATAAACACAGCTATTATCATTATTTTTCCACATATTTAAGAATGCTGTTACTAACTTGTTGGTTCTGTCTGTAAGACTGCTGCTTCTTCTAAGCTTGACGATGATCGGTGGCGAGCTGCTACCCTCAAAGTCCGGGACAGGTCTCAAGGCATTGGCTTGAAGACCCTGGTAAAAAAAAGGAAACCAATCAAACAAATATGAAAACCTACATACATGTACATGTAGTAAGCCATAATAAACCAAAAATTCAAAGCAAAATAGCTTTTTTAATACAAAAGTTTGTTCAGATTTATTTTTTAAGATTACAGAGGGAGGGGAAGGGGGTGAATAGAGAATACAAGAAATGTGTGTAATAACAATATGATACTTATAAGACTCCTGGTTTACTCTTTTTTTATAGTCCTTTAAAAAACATCATGATATGTATATCAATAATATTAATGAAATAATTATTAGAGGACACAAAAAATTAAAATGACAATGATAATTACAGCTGGATTTGGCAAGAGGATCTAATATCAAAATTGTTTTAATGTGCAATATGACCATCAGATTTAATGCTCCTGGTTCTTTGCAAAAGTCTTTTGCACATACACATTTGAGAATAAGTAGGTAGGGGCAAAGGGGAAGGAGGGGGATGGAATCTTACCCTTGTGATACAATTGACAAACTCTCTCCTGAATGGCAGGCGGCATTTGATGAACCACATAGCAATCACATGATGGGCGAGCGATACAACATACAAGGAAAACCTGCAATGAGACCACAGCTTCAATTACTGACACAACTATTTCAATTAACATTAAGGAGAAAAGAAAGTACTTGCAGCAAACAATTATTTAGTGAGAAAGTTTATAAAATCAAGGTTAATTGCCACAATATTATCATATATCTACATCTGGTACATTGAAATAAACTTATCCAGTTGCGACTACGTGTATGTGTATGATTTGCTCCTGTAACATCAGATGCGAGAGTTTGAAGCCCTTTACAAGAAATGTTCTCCACTTACTTGAATGGGTTGGTGTAATGAAGTGCCACTGCAAAGATACTCATGTATTCACTTTCAACAAAGTTAGCATACAGCTGAGGAAACCAGATTAAACCTGTAGATAAGAACAAAAAGGATTAAATTGTTAAAATATTCTAAACTCTAATCAGTATTCATATGACGTCACTAATGCTATAGGCCCGTATTCTGAAGTCGGGTTTAACTTAGACCACCATTTAAACTCTGTACTAAAATTATGGGAAGCCAAAAGTGTCAAATTTTTTATTAAGTTGTATGTTTCGTATTCTTACTGTGCTCTTTCCTGATTCATCGATGATGCAGACAATAATCTGTCTATACTTCCTAAACAATTATGAATGATTTGAGAGCCAAATGAGGTGAAATATAATATCTCTACTGTTAGTGATTTATGTAACAATTGGCTGTCCACACTTAAACCACAACCTTAAACCCGAGTTTAAGTTAAACCCTACTTCAGAATACGGGCCATAGGACCTGAATGGATTGCAATGGATACTACTGAATCACACAATGTCGGATACGGTCTGTCACTATCAATGTATACCACAATTTATTTACAATTCTGTAATATTTGGTTATGAATTTGCCTCATCATTACCACCTTAGGTCATTAAGCACAGGTACATCAATGTACACTCATGAACAAGCAGATAATGTAAGCTTTGTATCGAATACTAACTCAACCTATGTACAGATGCAAGTCATTTGCAACTTTAATAGAAAGTTGATATGAAAACGGCAAATTGAGCTTTACCACTAGTAGGAAATAATGCAGAATTACAACAAATAAATATAAATACGAAAGACATACATGTAGAAATCATGCTAACAATGAAAATGAGAAATGTACAGTCTTAACAGAGACATTAAACTTACTTAACATATCTAGAGGTTTAAAATTCATATATTTCAGATTTCAGTGACCATCTTCAAGGGCAACCTGAAAACATACCTGTATAAGAGTGTTTTTTGATAGACATTGACTTATTGTTCAGACGTGTATTATATGTAAATAGGTTTTGTTGTTTTGCTCCGAAGCGCCATGAGCATCTAATCAAGATGGAAAGTGCGCTATACAAATCTCATGTATTATTATTATATACATGATAAATGAGGGGTTCTACCAGAGACACTAAACTCACTCGAAAGGAACTCCAAGACGGGGATAGCCATGGTTGCAGTAGCGGACATCTGCGACATGACTAAGATGATCGAAGGCAACACCTTCAACATGGTGTCCTGCATCTCAATGACACACAAGGTCAAACCATCCACGCACTGCTGGGCACACTTCAGCTTCAGGCCGGCTTCAAAGCACTTGATCAGGAACACCTTGAAGTACAATGATCAGGGGTGTGAGTGGTCACGAATAAAAAAGATCTGAAAAAAGCTGAGGAGTGGTGAAAAAGTCTGAAATAGAACGAGCTCCCATTCTTTTTGTACAGAGGAAAGCCAAAAAAAAAGCTGAAGTTAAGCTGAAAATCAAAAAAAAAAATCTGAAATCAGATAAAAATCTGAACTCCCATACCCCTGAATGGTACTCATTATAAGCATACATATAAGCGCCATCTATCTAGATATATTACATTCAGAAGCCCACAAGAACATGAAAATGAGAGTTTGGATGAGTGTCAGAGTACCAAGAACTGATGATAGAAAAGATTAATCTTCTGTTTAGATTTTAAAAGTCTCTATTATAAATGATGTCATATATATAGCCCTTTGAACCCGAAAAGCCAGAAAACGGCTTCACCACGAAAGCGCATATATACCCTAAATGCTGGAAGACTGGCTTCAAGTCATGTGACTCGAAAACCAAGGGTTTTTACATGTCAGGTGACCCTTTCAAAATGACATCGTCTTGTAGATATTCAGTCAATAATACAGTATATGATATTGTCGATAAATGGCTTTCATTTATAAGGTTTTAGCATAAAAAAAGCCAAAATATACTAGCCTACCAAGGAGGCTCATGTGATAATACACGGCAAGTTTGTATATGGACTATTGTAAGCTATTGATGAATTTTACTGTCAAAGCAGTGACTTTGAGGCAAAATTCGAGATTATTGTTAGTACGGGAAGCTAAACATCAGCTGGGTCAGGTCGGGTACCAGTGGAGCAAGGTGCCGATGGTATGGCTGGGGCTTGAATCATGAGAATAGGAGATCATTGATTTCAAATGTCACGTATTTCTTCATTTCCCTGATAAGCTTGATATCTGCAATTAACTCAGGGTGAGGGTCACGACCGTCCGACATAATTCAGGGTTTAAAGGGTTAATAGTAGATTATTCCTAAGAGAAGTTACTGCGCTAGAACAAGCCCATTCACCAACTATGCTACTTGTGTTTTGGGATCTTTAGAAGATGCTGATCTGGTCTCGGGCTAAAAGCTGGTGCATAAGACATAAACATTTTGGCACCAAGCAATTTGAACACTTTCCATGTAAGAAGGATATTTTCAATCTTTGGGGTTGTAAGGGTTCATATCTACTATCAAACTGAACCTCTCGATGGCTCTGCTCGCAATCAAAGGGTAAACTTATGGTCCAACCACCTCCAGTCTGTGACGCACAAGCTTTCCTATGGACCTAGCAAGTCACTCCCCAATGCTCAAGTGAGAAATGGCCAACTTGGATATGTCTTAATTACCTATGGTCTGGAATAGGACGGTGCAAAGTCCCTATATGCAGAAATGGGGCTACAACGTAGATGGGGACACTGCTTGTAAGCGTGAGGGAGGATCAGACGATGCAACACCTTCTGGTCTGCCCCCTCCTACCTGAGCCATGCACTGCCGGAGATCTGGAGTCCTTAAACCCCAAAGCCAGATCTTGAACCCTCAACTGGACAGGTCTTGTGCAGTGACCCGAGAAGAATAAGAAACTGATGTAATTATGATTTGGTCCAACTGTCATTAAGGGGTAAGAACTGAGAATCATGGGACCCATTATTCAGTCCATTGACAGAGCCACTTCCCTGGGGGTGGGGGGGGGGGAGACATAAAATTATTGAAGAATCTCAAAAGTGAGGGAGCAAAGCAACCAAGCTTGTTATTGTGGTGCTTTTGCATTTTCTAAAGTGAAATTGAGGGATTTTGTGCATACTTTTGGTGAATTTTGTGAAAATGTTCAATAAATAAAAAATGTAAATTTTCATTATGATTATTATTATTATTTATTTATTTTTTTTTTTTTGGGGGGGCAACTACCCCCTACTCCTCCGCTGCATATGGCCATGGACCACTAGGCAATGACACCAGAGACCTGTTGCATAAAACTCTTTACCTGAGAAAACTCAGGTTGTTTTTACTGGAATTTTTGCCCTGTGTTAAAGTCAATGGCAGAAATCAGACTAACCTTAAGTTTTCAGTTTTTACCAGAGTTTTCTCAGGTAAAAAGTTTTATGCAACAGGCTCCTGCATTTATACATGTACCTTCTTCTGTTGATCAAGCAGCGTATGGTATGGCACCAGAGCAGTCAGGGCACTGTATATACCAGTATAGAAATCAATTCGGTTGAATCCCTCAGAGCGCTGTAAACGATTTATGTGACTTCGGTCTTCCACCTGTTGGCAAACAAGACACAAAAATATCATACAGCTATTGCCTTCTTAGAGGTTGAATATAACATTTATATCCCTGAAAGAGTAAGATTTTCCCCAGGGGATTATATTTTGCCTAGGATGCAGAGCATTCAGGGAAGATGTTTTCCCCCAAGGAGAAAACATAACTTCAAAAGGGAGTTTGGGAGTTACAGATCAAGAACCGCTAGTATGAACAAAGATAATAATAATAGGCATTTATATAGCGCCATCTATCTAGAAATATTATATTCCGAGGACCACAAGAAAAGAAAGAACAAGAAAGTTTGGATGAGTGTCAAAGTGCCAATAACTAATACTTTTAGAAAAGATAAGACTTTATTTTAGATTTGAAGGTCTCCAGTGATGGTACATGTATGATCCTTAAAAAAAACGGCAAAATATTCCAGAGAGAAGGTGCTGAGGCAGAGAAAGCTTGCACATCATATGCTACATGTGTCTTGGGAGTCTTAAGAAGTTGCAGGTGTGATGATCTTAGGCTACAAGCTGGTGTAAGATACCCTTACAGATAATATTTGTATAATGTCAATAGTATTACTAAATGTAAAAGTATCATTAAACTGAATTCAAATAAAAAGACCTTACCATGGAACAAAGGACTACACAGAGGTTCTCCATGTTAGCATTGGCAGCTAAGACCAGGTTCTTGTTTTGTAGAGCTTTGGTCAGACAGGGCAAGACCAGTGATAGAACCTTCCAATGGGTCTCCTTATTAGATTAAAACAAATTGAAAAAGAATATACAAAAGAATATATGACAGAATATATAAAATCTATGATTTAATTTTTATGAAATTTTACTAAACCAATTGTGATTATTTATTCCTTATATGCCGAAGCAGACTATTTTTATTTGACTCAGGTACTTTTCCTGCTAAGCCTCGACAATCGGCGGTGAGGCCCTTTTCAGATTTTTCTGCTTTGGAGCAAGAGATTCGCTTTTGTCATCTAGCAGTCATGGCAAAGCGTCTTTAGATGCGTCTTTTACAGTGCGCTTCCTCCATCTTCAGCGCATTGATTTCTTTGAAAGGTGAGTTTCACAATCCATAGGCCCATGAACATACATGTACGTGTTTTTCACAACTGTTGCAGAAAAGATTTTGAATTTTTTGGTCTCTTGATCAAGGCCATATCATGAGACTTACGAGTAGAAGGACATGTAGCATCAACTAATATGTAATCATTACCAATTAGCTATTGAGAAGAATTGTATGTTTTGACGGAAAAACGCAAACATTTCGGCTCGCTTGCTCCGCTCGCTCGTAATTATTCATGACATTTCTCAAGTTTCTAGTGTTCTGATCAAGGCCATATCCAGGCGTGTAGCCAGGGGGGGGCGGTCGCCCCCCCCCCAAACGTCCCCAAAAAGAAAAAAAAGAAGGGAAAAAAGGAGAGGAGAAAAGGAAAAGGGAAGGAAGGAAAGGGAAGAAAGGTAGCTTTGTGTTTTTTCTATTTATTCTTTATTTTTTTCTCAAAAGAGAAACTCCTTCACTCTTCTTGCTTTAAATTCATATATGAATTTTGCTTCCGCGCTGCGCGCGGTCAAATGACAATATTGAAGTTCTCCATTGTTCCCCCACCTTTTCTCTAACCCTGTTTTTCCACCTCAGCTATGTGCTTCTTGCCAGTTAAAGTTAAAATTGTATACATTAGGGCATGAATTTGAGTAAGGTTAGGCCGAAGAAAATGTATGAAGTTATCTTTTTTTTTTCAATTGATCGCGCAACTTCTGGTCTGGTCGGCTCCGAGTGGGTAAAATCTTTATATCAGTTTCTGCCGTCACCTCCATAAAGTCAGCTTCTCCCGCTTTTCAGCTCATTACTATAAACAACCATAATTTGGGGGCAAACAGGTTCCTAATTTAAAAAGAGGAAGGTATGGAATTCGTGTCGTATTAAATAAAAAAGTACAATATTTTTTTATCAAACTGTATTAAACTTCATGTCATTTCCCTGTATACATTCATCTCCTGTCCTGTTTTGCGCCCTCAGTTTGAAATTTTGAATGACACTTAAGTTTCTTTATATTCAAAATGAAGCGCTTCAGGATAAGTCAAAAAAATTAATCATCCTTTATTATATAGATAGATAATTTCAATAAATCACAGAAGTTTCAACTTTATGCGCACTATTTTCCTTGTAATGAAGTTCAATAATCTTAGAAAATCAATTGAATTAGAGACGATTGGGTATTAGAGATATCTACATTTGATGAAACGTCCGCCCTTTGAAATTTCAGAGTTTCATTGCTCATCGCGGGGAGGAATATCTTCCTCTACCAATCTTCTCCTCTGTTTTGCGAGTTAAAAATATGCACTGATGCTAAATATTGTTTGTAATCAAATCTGATCTTTCCAAAGAAAGTTTCAATATATCTTTGAGAATACCCTTTTCTCGGGACCCTTTTTATGGCAAGAAAAATTGATAAATCACTTTAGCTTCCGCGCTTCGCGCAGAGTTATTATCATTTTAATTTCCTCCATTGTACACCTCTTTTGTGCGTTTACAATCACTTTTGAAAACAAGGTTCAAAATCGCAATATAGTCAACCGAATTGGAGGTACTAGAGACAAGAGAAACGGCTCCTTTTCATTTTAATTTATGAAACACTAAAAGCTTCGCGCGGGAGGGGGAAACTCCCCCTCCCTGCACCCACCCCCTAGGGAGCGCGCTTTGCGCGCTCTGTAAGTGTTGGCACGCTTCGCGTGCATTTACCGCCCCCTCCAAAATGAAATCCTGGCTACGCGGTTGGCCATATCATGAGTGCTACGATCCGAAGGACATGTAGCATCGACTATGATACCAACAAACTATTGACAAAAAGGTTATGTTTTCAACGCAAAAACGAGAACATTTCTGCTCGCTCGCGGGTCATGACCGCACTGTTACATACCCATCCCCACTTAAATGTTATTGTCTTATTTGCAGCGCTGAAAAAAAAGGAAAAAAAAAAAATCATCACCTTCCCCCCCCGCTCATCACTTTTTAGAGACTGGGCGGGAGATTTTAAAAAAAAATCAGCTCGCCGGAAAACCCCCCCTTTCAAAAATCCTGCGTACGCGCCTGGTTGTAACTTTGCCATTATGGCAACTACCATGGTAACCTTGATTTTGATTGACTGCTGTGCCCAGTTGCCATGATAGTTGCCATAATGGCAAAGTTACAACAGTTGTAACTCTTTATGAAATGGGCCTTTGGTTTTTTATTTTATATTATGCCTAGTTTCATTCTTGTTCTGAAGACAAGGGGGGGGTTTCATCAACATTTTTGTCTAACAAGTTGCCAGATCTGACAACTTTTCTGGATTTTGATTGGCTGAGAAGCACTGTTACTATGGTAACTGTCGGATAAAATGGGAGTTGTCGGATAAAACGTCTGACAAGTCCTTTCATGAAACGCTCCCCAGATAGCCTGACTGTAATCTACCGATGGACATCACATATCTCTTACCTCTCTCAAGCATGTTGTGACGATCTTAAACGCTTGAACGAACGGGATGATTGTAGGTTTCAGATGCCTTTCACCCGGTGGTGGTGAACTGCATACCGGTGGAGACGTCTTCCCCGCTAATTCAGTTTCTAATCTGTGAAACCGAAAGAAGAAGTACCAAATACATCTCTATCTAAAGGCAAGGTACTACTGAGATTCTCAGTAACCTTTGGAGTTTACTTTGGGGAGAACAGACTGTTTATAAAACTGACTAGGTTTTTTTTGCAAAACATACAATGCAACAACCATGACATTCACATACATATTTCAAGATGTGTTAATTTGAAGTAAAATCCTGAACGTTCTTTAGGGTTATTGTATTTACAAAGTTGATATGGATAAAAACATCCCCCAAATCAATCAAATTCATGCAGATTTCTGTAACGGAAATATAATTCTTTTACATTTCTGCTGGGGACAAAATTAGTACGGTGATCGGAACAAAATTGATATAGTGTTTCCGGTCAATTTTACATCTTTACTCTTTAAAGCACTAAATAATGATTTTCAGGACTTCACTTTTAAGAGTCACATTATCAAGATATGACTGTATTTATTGTATGTATCATGTGATAATGAGTTTATAATTATTGTGTAATTATAATTGTGTATTAATTATAAGACTGTTCATATGTGTTATATGAAATGTTATTATTGCAAATGTATAACATTCTGTTATGTATTTGATTATTTCTATATGTATCATCTATGTTATTGTAGGTTCTATAATGTAGTAGTAAACATTCCAATGTTATGAATGAAATTCATAAGAAGGAAATATAAAGCTTCCGGTGGAAGGTTTTCCCAGTAATTATGACGATGGTCAAACGTCATACAGGTACCACTTGTGAGTCAGGTTTTCTTAGCATTTATCCCTGAATAGGAAGCCTCATGACCATAAAAGGAGAAAGGCCCAACATCAATGGGGTAAAACGTAAACATTTACCCGTGTCAGACACTTTCCAAGAAGAATCAGAGTTCTGGTTCTGACCATTTCCGGTGGTAGAGAGTAAATAGCTCTTAACCAATCAAATGCAAGGGACAGAATGAGTGACCCAGCATCAGCCAATGATATTTAGAGGGGCGTATACTTCAGAAAACTTTCCAAGAATATCAGAGTTCCAAACTCTTGACCATTAGGTCTATGGGATAAAATTATTATAAATTTAGCTAAAATTTGATTCTAAATCAGAAGCTGCTGTAATTCAACAGAGATACTACTTGTTAGAGATACTGCATAAAAGTATTACAGGTTTTCAACAGAATACTATATTCAGCTCTCGGTGAATACAACAAGGTGTTGTTAAGGACAACCTGATAGTCCGGGTCTTGGGATTCCACATTGGCAAAATTGGAATCGTTATAAATCAGTAACACCAACGAGAAGTTGTGAGTACACATTATTTTAATATTATAGCATTGTTAAAGTTATGCATTGTTATTGTATAATGTAAAGGATATAATATCATTCTGAGTTTTACTGTACAGAATATTGTTGTGATACCTTTCCATGTTACTACATGCATATTACATACCTATGTTTAATTATTATGTAAAGAATATTGTGTTAGCATCATTTACAATGTTGATTAATAATTATCATCATCTACTATAAGAAAGTGATGGATGTGAGGAAACATACTTTTGGAAAAGAATATATTCTAAATAAGATGTTTAACCTGTCAAGAAGATTTAACTTGATATATCTATAAATGTTTGGGGTTTTGAATAAATCACTAGAAATGGGTTATATTTATATATAATTTGACAAGGTGTTTAGATTTATGATCTGTAACTGGAGTTAAAGAGACGGGGACAGAATCATTGGTCTAGGTCTATATCCAGGAGACAGGAGCTGACGTCAGACAGATTGTCATCATCAGGGAACTCAAGTGTGAAACCAAGAATCAAAGAAGAAGAAGAAGAATAAGCTAAGCATCGTCATTATCATTGAATTGTAGAAATTGTTAATATTTCATATGTTTATACTTCGCTCATAATCTGTAACCCTTGTTAGAATAGTTTGTTGTACTAAAGGTTTTTCATAAACCTAATTACTGGTGTGAATTGGTATTCTGTTTAACAAGTTTATAAGAGTCTGTGGGGTGGAATAACACTGCAGTTAAAACGATCCCATCACAAGGTGGATCAAGTTCAAATTGAAAGTAGACCCTGTGACACACATACACTGGTAACGACTGAGATGTTACAGCTAAGTTTTTTAAAAGTCAATTCAATGCTAACTAACAATTTCAAATTAACAAGGAAAAAACATTTAAAGGGATGGTCTGGGCTGAAAGTATTTATAGTTTAATAGATAGAGTAGAATTCAATGAGCAAAATGCCAAAAATTTCATCAAAATCGGATAACAAATAACAAAGTTATTGAATTTGAAAATCTAGAAATATTTTGTGAAAACAGTGTTACAAATATTCATTAGTTGGGCTGACGCTGTCACATCCCCACTTGTTTTTTTGTATTTTATCATATATATTATACAAGGTTTATTCAAATTTTTCTCCAAGAACTAGAAAAATTGGATTGACAACTGATTTAGTGCATTAGATATTTATTGCTGCAACTTATTTCATTATAAGGGAGACATATTATTCACACAGGTATGAAATAATGAAAAATTATGATTTTATGTAAAAACATAAGAAAACAGAAAGTGGAGATGTGACATCATCAGCCCACCTAATGAATATTCATGACAAATATTTTCACGAAATATTGCTAAACTTTAAACTTCAATAACTTTATTATTTGTTATCCGATTTTGATGAAATTTTACGGCATTTTGCTCAGTGAATTCTACTTTATGTATTAAGATATAAATATTTTCAGCCTGGACCATCCCTTTAACCCTATCTAAGCCGGGGTATTTTGGGAGTTCATATGGCCAGGGGGGGGGGGCCTCCGAGGCCCCCCCAAGATCTCTGCCGTCAACCGCGCGTTCGCGCCGAAAATTGGCACGCGGGTTGCCTTGGACATAATCTACAAGATTGTATAGTAATTTATTTCATGCAAATAGCTGTTAAGTGATTATGCTAATTTACGCGAAATTAGTATACAAAATCACACTTTCCTCTAACTCCCTAAATAAAGATCCAAATGTACTAATAATTGGTATAGAAACTCTTTGTGGTGTTCTTTGCAAGTGTACATGAAAACAAGTGGAATGCCTCTGGCCGTCTCACCTGCATCACGCGGTTCAATATAGCAGCAGTGCTGACTTTGAATACTACTCTAACTCGCACAAGATGTTCAGTGATACATGGTTACTCTTATGTCCACTTTTTATGAACTAGACCAATAAACTTACAGAGATATGATGGTTATTCAACAAAAACCCCAACATGGCCAAAGTTCATTGACCTTACATGACCTTTGACCTTGATCATGTGACCTGAAACTCGCACAGGATGTTCAGTGATACTTGATTACTCTAATGTCCTAGTTTAATGAACTAGACCAATAAACTTTCAAAGTTATGATGGTAATTCAACAGATACCCCCGATTCGGCCAAAGTTCATTGACCCTAAATGACCTTTGACCTTAATCATGAGACCTGAAACTTGCACAAAATGTTCAGTGATGCTTGATTACTATTATGTTTAAGTTTCATGAATCAGATCCATAAACTTTCAAAGTTATGATGGGAATTCAACAGATATCCCCAATTCGGCCAAAGTTCATTGACCCTAAATGACCTTTGACCTTGGTCATGTGACGTGAAACTCATGCAGGATGTTTAATGATACTTGATTAACCTTATGTCCAAGTTTCATGAACTAGGTCCATATATTTTCTAAGTTATGATGACATTTCAAAAACTTAACCTCAGGTTAAGATTTCGATGTTGATTCCTCCAACATGGTCTAAGTTCATTGACCCTAAATGACCTTTGACCTTGGTCATGTGACATGAAACTCTTAGAGGATGTTCAGTAATACTTGATTAACCTTATGGCCAAGTTTTATTAACTAGGTCCATATACTTTCTAAGTTATGACGTCATTTCAAAAACTTAACCTCAGGTTAAGATTTGATGTTGACGCCGCCGTCGGAAAAGCGGCGCCTATAGTCTCACTCTGCTTCGCAGGTGAGACAAAAATTGCGATATCAAATCATTTTCTTATGTATTGTATTGTTTTTTGCAATTTCTTATGTATTTCTGTGTTTTTTTACCTTTTGTTTTTCATTGTTTTTTCAAGAAATTTGTTGGGGACTATTCTGTGATCATAAAAGCATAAAATAAATAC
This sequence comes from Lytechinus variegatus, assembly GCF_018143015.1. NCBI lineage: Eukaryota > Metazoa > Echinodermata > Echinoidea > Temnopleuroida > Toxopneustidae > Lytechinus > Lytechinus variegatus. The sequence continues at coordinate 11,763,997 of NC_054749.1, forward strand.
ATTAAGACCAGCAAAAAAAAAATAAAAAAATAATCATACATTTATGAATTTTGGTTGAAAACACAATTTGCATTGACTTTGTACACAAAATCACGTTTTTGAGCAATTTTGGTCTGACATGCATTTACGCAATGTTGCGTATTTTCAGAACCGCGTACCTGGGTGACGCAAAATTGGTCTCAAAGGAAGCACAAGACTTGAAAGTAAAAAGTCAGCGAGCAGCGCGGTAAAAAAATTTCGCACGGCGAAAATATCGCACGATTTGTTGAGGGGAGGGGAGAGCCCCCCCGGCCTAGATAGGGTTAAAGCAAGAAAATAGTGAAAATTTTTGTTCAATCTCACCGTGAATCACATAGAATATGAGGGCTGTATTTGTAGATTCCATTCTCTCCTGGAAAGCCCAGTCTACACATGCTATCTGCTCTTAGCTGAAGCAAGAACTCAAACACCTGTAAACATGGGTTTAAAAAGAAATGAATGAATAAATATATAGATATGCAAACAAATAAAATACATTAGAAAAAGTGATTAGTACCCCGATAGCTTCATAATGGCTATAGCTGATGAACATAATACAATGGCAATGCCATTACTGGGGCAACGCAGCTCCTGAAAAATCTGAAATATGTGTCTTCCACATCTTCATTCCCAGACTAATGTGCATGCTATCCACATAATAATAATAATAGTCAGTTCTTGTATAGTGCATAACACATTATGAATAACATCTCAATGAGCTTCCAAAGGACTTGACTATTATTACCCTGGCTATAGCTCAAGCAGCTTTTACGTGCTCGGCATTTCAAGGAATAAATTCCTGCCAGGTACCCATTCACCTCACCTGGGTTGAGTGCAGCACAATGTGGATTAATTTCTTGCTGAAGGAAACTATGCAATGGATGGGATTTGAATCCACGACCCTCTGTTTCAAAGTCCAGAGACTAATCCACTGGGCCACAACGCTCCACTGGCACATGAGCACTCATCAGAAACTGAAGAAGAAATTTGCTCCAAAGATCTTTTTCTGATTTAGTCATTGTCATAATATGCCATTACCATGACAATGAAATAACTTGCACATGAGAAATTTGTATCTTGCACATTTTCCCTCCAAGACGAAAGTCTGAGCTGATTCATAGGTCAATTGAGCCAAAATTGTTTGACGATTGACTAACCTCCAGAAATATACACTGATAATTCTGTTATATCCCCTCCATATACATGTACTGTAATAAAAGAATGACTAAAACAATAGAAAGATAAATGAATGAATTTCATATGACTAAAAAAATACATAAAATACAAATATGATTACTAAAATACATAGAAGTATAATAAATTGATTTTAAAAAGAGCAAAACAATATTAGTAATGACAGCCTAAGGTCAGGTTTCTTAGCTTATCAAGAAACAAAATTCCCTGATTTTTCACTGATGAAGTTTAAAAATTCCCTGATAATCATTTACACCCATTCCCAGTTTCGCATGTTTTCTACGTTGTTGCAGTGAATTACATGTATTTTCAGTATAAAAACAATAATGTAAAACTAATGTAGTACTGCCATAACCAGTCATTCAATGGATGTTGTTTTGATATAAAACAAAATATAACAGAATCTGACTGACTACCATGCTTTTGACTTTTGGGCTGATTTTCCCTCATTTGAGGCATTTTTGCTGAATTGATGTATTTTTTATCAAATTCCCTGACTTTTCAATGACTAGAAGTAAAATAACTTTCCCTGATGGGCTGATAACCCTGAAGCTTTATATTACTGGGCACCAAAGAGAGATAAAAAATAATACCTTGGCTCTGATGTTGCTTGCCATGTCAGAGTTGTATTTGTTTTCATATTGCTGCTTCATGTGGTTGCCTAGCAACTCGAATGCAAAAACAGCATGGGAGGAGGGAACACGATACATCTTGATCTGAGGGATAAGGAAAAAATACACGGTAGAGCAAAAGAAGTGATTGAAATATTTGCATAGAACTGTTTTATTATGATAAGTTTTATTCCCTTTTCTTAAAGGACAAGTCCACCCCAACAAAAACTTAATTTGAATAAAAAGAGAAAAATTCAACAAGCATAATACTGAAAATTTCATCAAAATCGGATGTAAAATAAGAAAGTTATGGCATTTCAAAGTTTCGCTTATTTTTAACACAATAGTTGTATGAACGAGCCAGTTACATCCAAATGAGAGAGTCGATGATGTCACTCACTCACTATTTCTTTTGTTTTTTATTGTTTGAAATATGAAATATATTGATTTTCTCATCATTGTCATGTGAAGTGAGGTTTCATTCCTCCCTGAACACGTGGAATTCCATTATTTTAACAATTTGTGCTTCAGGCAAGGTCCTAATTGTCAAATTCGTAAAAATTGAAATATTGTATAATTCAAACAATAAAAAACAAAAGAAACAGTGAGTGAGTGACATCATCGACTCTCTCATTTTGATGTAACTGGCTCGTTCATATAACTATTTTGTTAAAAATAAGCGAAACCTTGAAATGTCATATCTTTCTTATTTTACATCCGATTTTGATGAAATTTTCAGCATTGTGCTTGTCTGATTTTTCTGTATTGATTCAAATCAATATTTTTCTGAGGTGAACTTGACCTTTAAATAAAGGGGTAATCTGGGATAAAAATATTTGTATCTAAATAAATAAAGTAAATTCATAGAGCAAAATGCTGATTATTTCATCAAAATCAGATATCAATTAACAAAGTTAATGAATTTTAAAGTTTATCAATATTTTGTTGAAATAGCTTTATGCATGCCATCATGAATATTCATTAGGTGGGCTGATGATGTCACTTTCCCTTTTCTGCTATTACATGAGATCATAATTGTTTCATTTTCATACATGTGTAAATAATGTGTCTCCTTTATAATGAAAAAAATTTGCAGCAATGAATATCTAATGCACTAAATCAGTTGACAATCCAATTTTTTATGTTCTTGGTAGAAAAAAATTGGAATAAACCTAATTTCATACAATAAAATACAAAAGAACAAGTGGGGATATGACATCATCAATTTGCTCATTAAATATTCATGATGACATGCCAGGAACTGTTTCACAAGAATAATGAAAATATTTAAAATGCCATAACTTTGTTATTCCTTGTCCGATTTTGATCAAATTTTCAGTGTTTCGTTTGTCTGATTTTAATCTATGTGTTTAAATCATATTATTTTCAGCCCGGACCATCCCTTAAAAGGTTTTTAAAAGTACATTTCTGTTATTCATGAATATTTATATTGTAATACCACTAAGGTACACTTTTAACATCATTCAATATCAGTGCCATTCACTGTCTACAATCATTATTTTCACTTTTCATATCATTTCATTTTCCATAGCCTTCTCCTTATCATACTGATTATAATCATCAATGCTAACATCATCATCATCATCATAAGATCATACCATCATCATGATCATGATCATCTCATATATATCATATCACATCATATCATCATCATCATCATATCATCATCATCATCATCATCATCATATGCCATTATCATCATATCATCTCATCATCATCAGATCATATCATGATCATGATGATCATGATCATTATCATCTGATATATCATATCAAATCAAATCATATCATATCATCATCATCATCATATGCCATTATCATCATATCATCTCATCATCATCAGATCATATCATCATCATCATCATGATGGTCATATCATATCATATCATCATCATCATCATCATCATCATCCATTGCCACCACCACCAATTCTACGTTTACCAACATCACATTACCATCAGCCTCATCTCACACGTACTTGCTCACTCATCCAGGAAGACCGATAAAACCTACCTTAAAAAGCTCAAGCAGACCTGTGACGGCCGTCATCACATCCACCAAGTCTCTTTCCTCTTCTGAATGGGGTGTGTGATGCGAGGTATGATGAGACTCTGCCGATGCTGCTCCCCCTGCATGTGATCTCACATGCATGGTCTTCATCACAACCTGGAAGCAGCGAATAAAGAATGGGTGAATTCAAAATGCATAATGATTGGCTCAAGCTCAAAGATTTCAACACCAATAAAATACTTAATGTGAATCTTCATCTTGAAGTCTAAAATGTTTCATTTCTCAATTTATTAAACATATCAACACTGAGCTACAAACAAATACATAAACAACCAACCAACAAACCAACTTAACCAAATTTACAAAATATGGTACAAATTTTAAATTGAAACCTCAACACACAAAAATAAACATAAGGGAGACATATTGTTCACACAAGTATGAAATACTGACAGAAATATGATTTTATGTAATAACATTAGAAAACGGAAAGTGGAGATGTGACATCATCAGCCCATCTAATGAATATTCATGAGGACCATTTTCACAAAATATTGCTAAACTTTAAACTTCAACAATAACTTCATTATATGCTATCCGATTTTGATGAAATTTTTCGGCATTTTGCTCAGTTAATTCTACTCTATGTATTAAGATATAAATATTTTCAGCCTGGACCATCCCTTTAAAAAAAGTCTTGTAATGTTCGTTTTGATGGTTTGTCACGTTTGTAACTTTGTATATCAATATTGATTTTGTATAATTTTAATTTAAAAAAAAGGGAATTCAATCAATGAACAAAACAAATGTTCACATGATAGCATGTACATAGTTAAAAGAAAGCAAACCAGTGGTCCAAAAATAGACATACTGACCTTCTCTATGACGTCCAGTATGTCCAGACAAAAAGGACTTTGACAGACCTTGGCTGAGTCCATCAGCAGCTTGACCGCACAGTTTCTGACCACCGGGTCCCGGTCATCACAGATGGACTTGAGCTGTGGGAGAGCTACCATTTTAATCAGGTCATCCTGAGAAAAATGAGAAAAGAGATGGACAGTTTTAAGAGTCATAATAACAACAGTATATTTACCCAGGATAGCCACTTCAGTTCCGAAAACTGTTCTCTCAGCGGGCACTGCTATTATTATTACCCGGCTAAGCTAGGCTACCTATTCAGGTCCACATAGCTTTTTGAGGATCACTTCCTGCCGGTACCCATTTACCTCACCTGGGTCGAGTGCAGCACACTGTTAATTCCTTGCTGGAGGAAATTACGCCATGGCTGGGATTTGAAGCCACGAACCTCTGTTTCAAAGTCCGGAGATTAATCCACTGGGCCACAAGATCCACAATAATGACAATAATGGTGGTTTATCAAGCACTTAAGTCTGTTTAGTATGACACTCCCGGTACTACTGTACACGCACACACGTTTATGGTGGGAATCGAAGACGTGCTTTGCAAATAAAGTGTTTAATTAAATAACCAAGGAATGGAGCCTAGGAAACCGCTTCGTGGTTGAAATCAGAGGAGTGGGTGAAAGCGTGCATCATGGTCCATCGCTGTAGCTTTGTTTGTGTTCACTCACATGTAATTAGTACACATTGCGGCATTCATATTCTTTCTCAACTGAATATTATTGCATCATTGATGGTGGAACGTGCGTTGAAGTTGTAATTGGATTTTTTTGTATTTGTACACCTATTCACTTGCGAATATTTTTGCTTTGTCATACAATGGCTGTTTACTTCGTCTTCACGACGTAACATGGACAAAAAATTATTCATTACTTGTGTAGCTAAAGAAATTTTTTCATCCAGCTGTTGCGAGGGGTTGCGTTCCAGGCAAAAGTTCCAGGATGACCGAAAGCAAGAAAAGCGCAGGATAAAAAAATATATCTACCTCATACAGACTTCCGCTGGAGTGAAGTGTAGAGGATAAGACATTGAGCGCAGCCTCCCTGATGACCGTACGACTCTCGGACCTGAAGTAGCGATCAAGGAGCTTCAGAAGGTTTGGGATCCAATTCTCTTTGGTGGGATGGATGGCCAGGGCTCTGTAGCTTATTAGACACAGAACAGAACTATCCTGTAGAGGAGGCAGAGGAAGGAATGCATTGGAGAGCTAAATATATCTAAATTATATATCTTAATTATCATGATTGTTCAAATATCAAGTATTGGTTATTTACTTCATTCCTATTATGCTAGTGGTTGCAATAGTCTCTTAAACACTGTGTGATCAGAGCCCTGTTGTACAAAGAGTTACAATTGATATGATCAATCATAACTCTATGGAAAACCATCAGTGTCATAATTTTTTCTACAAATTTTTTTTTACAATGTCCTGTTTAAGCAAAGAGAAGCACAGTGAATTTTCAAGAAAACAATGAATGCATGAATATACATCACAGCTAGAAAATATTAACAAACATGCATAATCGATATTGACGTTGCTGGCCGTCCATAGTTGCGATTGATCGGATCAATCGTAACTCTTTCTACAACAGGGCCCAGATGCAACATGATTTTTTAATTAATGGCATTTTGCATTGAATATGAAAGTTCAACCAAGTAGAATTCATTTTATTTAAAGATTGGCATAATGTTAGGAATCATAAAATCGTAATTTAGCTTTGCAGCAAGCCCTGTGGCCAGAGTAAAGTCAAAATCAGCTTCAAGTCACGGCCAATATATATATCACCTTTATTCGCCAAATAATATACATGTTACATATATGTGGCACTTCTATAAAAAAAGAGAGAAAAAAATGTACACAATAAATCACAATTAATACAATATAGGGAGAGAAGATACATTAAATTGAAGCTAAGAAATACATAGGAATTCAATCAACTGACCCACTTCTTCCCTTGTTAACATGTTGCAGATACTTTCTTGATCTCTTACTGCTATAAGTTCTTTCAAAACATTCACATCCAGTTCTTTATAAGCTGGGACATCACAGTCCTTACTCTTATTACATTCACTGAGAAAATATTGCACCTCATTTAAATTATCACAAAAAGTTGAAAAAGGGTTCCTTTTGGCACATTTCAAAACCATTCTTATGAACCCTGAACAATTATGTTATTAAACTTTTGAAATCTATATCTTAAAGCATTCTCAAGAGGTTGACAATCAGACAGTAAAGCTACCAGATCACGATGAGTCATATTATTAATTCTCTAAATTTTTCTCAGAGCCTTCCTCCAACAGGTACATATGTTCAATACAGCTTTACTTCTTAATTGCCACAAGCATGCTCCATAGAAACTACAACAATATTGTTTGATGCCGTCATTATGATTTTGGAATTGAATTTGCTGCTATTCCTACAGGGAGGCTCCAACTCCGTCCCTCGGATAGGACGTTAAATGGAGGCCCCATGTAGAGGAGAGTCACCACCTTTGCACGTTAAGAACCCATTGCACTATTCGTATAAGAGTAGGGGGAAACCCTGGTGTAGTGGTCCACCTGCATTCCCCCCCCATCAGTTATATCGGGAGGAGAGACCTGCGGGTCACAGTGATTCAGTTCGCTTTTCGCCTCCCAGGCACAGGTGACGCCAAATAAAAATAATAACTAGACAGAAATGTCAATTTCTACCACTGTTTTGAACTCTGATCCCTGATATTTTATTGGTTGGATTGATCATTTAAAATGTTACATGTATTACAATTTCTTTGAAATTTGGATCGCAACGTATCGCATAGTGTGCGCTGGGCTTTACTTATATGTATCACTATATAAGATACATACTTATATACATCACTATATAAGATACATACTTATATACATCACTATATAAGATGCCCCATACAGATCTGGGGCCTGTTTAATGAAGCTGTCTGCAATGACTTTTCGTACAACTGATTACCCTATTCAACGTAAATAAAATAAAAGAAGTACGGCAAATGAATAGTACTTCAAGGCCCCAAACTGGCAGCCCCCCCCCATAAAAACTTCCTACAATTATGTTTGAATTACATGGAAGTAGGGAAACTGAAGAGCACTTACAGGCCTCAACCGTGCAAACTCTTCCACGATGGCAAAGAGTTGTTGCTGCGATCCATTAAAGATGTTCCTCTCGTAAAGTTTCTCCACCATCGTCAGAAGATCGTGGAGCTGGGTAGGTAGGTATTCATGATTCACCGCGTATTCCTAAAAAAAAAAAAAAAACCCAAAAGACAGACATGAATACTGCAAGTCAGAACCAGGGAGCCTGATGGAATATGGAAGCAAACATAATTATAAGTCAAATGGAAATAATGAAATTGGTAAAGTAGTTGGCAATTCCCTCAAACAATTAAAGCCATGACAATTTAGAAATAATTACAACTTCTTATAAGAGAAAGGAAACAGACACACACCAGCACAAGAAGGTTTCAATTATGGAATCGCCCTGTACATTCTTTCGTGACTTCTCTGAATCTTGTTGAAAAAATATTCAATTCAATTCAATTCAATTTATCTAGTAGGTAAAAAAAATCACATGAGTAGATATATACATTGTAAAATGCGAGGATCAAACACCCTAGGAAAGCCAGAGGCTTGAAAAGCAGGGGGATCCATGACAAATAGATTACAGTGATACAAATACAGCAAATAAATTATAGTAGGAATAAAATACACAGGAAATAGCAATTGAAATAATACATGAAACAAGTTACAATATTTACAATACATGAAAACAAGACAAAACAAAATACATGTATATCATATGACTGTTTGTTTAATTTTGGTTCAATTTAAAGGAATCACTTGTAAGTGTCAAGAAGATGCTGTTTAATTTTAGCCTTAAATGAGGTAACGGTGGTCATTCTTTTAAGTGGTGGGTTAAGACTGTTCCAAAATTGAGCCCCTTTGTGTTTAATAGAGTTCGTCTGTCGTAGTTTTAAGCAGGAATATAGCACAAATATATTGTTTCTCTGTCTTGTATAAACACTATGTTTTTTATATACTCATTTTTTTTATATGCTCATCAAGATAGCACACATATTTACCAACTTTTATATTTGAAAAAACAATTCTGTATCTTTTTGATGACATCACAAAGGACAATGGTCAAACATGTTTATATCTTGCATTTCATTTGGCTGAGCTACAGTTATCTCAGTGCTCATGAAATGTATATTCTGGCAAGGTAATCATTCCATTTGCCTGTGATTGTAATTATATTCTATTGCTTTGATATGACATTAATTCTGTTAACATATCGCAAGCAAGACACGGCAATGGATAAGATAAAATCAGTGACACAAATTACCTCAATATTCCTGAAGAGCTTTTCTATGATTCCTAAGATGATGTCCCAAGTGATTGCTTGGATGTCCATGCCATTCTTTTTGACCAATCTCTGAAGGGACAGGGTCACTTCATATGCTACCAAGACATGCTTACATGTCAGGGCCTGGAAGGGATGGAAGGAGACGAACGCAGAGGTAAGAGGGATAGTGGAAGCGCCGTGGTGTAGCGGTTCCGACTCTTGCCTTGTAATCAGAAGGTCGCTTGTTCGAATCCCACTACGGACTAGCGTCCTTTGGCAAGGCGTCAATCCACAATTTGCCACTCTCCACTCAGGAGTTAAATGGTTACCAGGTAGGATACGAAAGCCCATGTAGTATGCCTAGCAATTGGGTCCTGGAACTCTCGTTGGAGTGCTCCTAAGGGGGTGGAGAAGTGGCATACATTGTATGCGGGCATGCAAGGATCTGATGACCAGGGTAATAATAATCTGTAAAGCGCTTAGAGACGTCGTTCCGATCTGTTAAGCGCTGTATAAATGCGGAATATCATTTTCATTATTATAGTGGGAATTGAGGGAGAGTGAGAAATGAAGAAAGAACAGGAGAGAGGTAACAGAGGATGGAAGGGAAGAAGAGAAAAGGAGAGACAGAGGGAGTGATGACAACCTTCTTATAATGACAACTTGTCAGTCCTAACAACTTTCGTGAAATGGCCCCCCTAGGTCCGTTTCATGAAAGGTATCATAACTGACCGCTTGTGATTACCTGACGATTACCATGGCAAAAGTCAATAACCAGTGCTTTTCTGCAAACTGATATAGAACATTTAACTGGAATAGTCAGTGAACTGCGCCCTGGTCACAGAGTAAGCAGGAATAAGAAATATAGAAATTTCAAAGTCAGATCAATATACGAGGCCCATAGCACAAATTTCTGTGATTAATTGTGCAGTTGATCTGTATGCCTGATTACACACAATAATAATAATGATAGCTGGATTCATTACGATCTTATAACCTGAGGGTTATAACCCTCAACCCTCAGGTTATAAGCTCAGTGCTACAAGGAATAAATCCTGCTGGGTACCCATTCACTTCACCTGGGTCGAGTGCACCGCAGTGTGAATAAATTTCTTGCTGAAGGAAAACATGCCATGGCTAAGATTCGAACCCATGACCCTTTGTTTGAAAGGCAAGAGTCAGAACCACTAGACCATGACGTGCCTACGTTAATAATAAATGCAATCAAGGGCTAAATCCGGCCCTGCGATCAAGAATCAAGCCATTCAAGGCCCCGTAACTCGGGAAAAAGCTTGTCTATAACCATAAAGTGCATTATTGCTGCCATCTTTAAAAAGAGAGCTCTTAACCTGCTCTTATCGCTTCATTCATTTATCAATTATCTTAACTTAATGCCACTGTTTTCTTACCCTCTCAAATGATGGTAGGACTGAAGTGAAGTTGATGTGACGTAGAGACGGTACCTTCATTGAGCCCCAGCGTGCCATACCAACAAAGAACACTGCTCCCCGAAGCAGAACCACATCACTGATGTTATGACTGCAAAAGATTCAGAATTATACGAAATATAATTAATGGCTAATCTTTAAAATCTATGTTATCTATGTTAAAGTGTGTTTAAAATCCTATTCATGATTTCATCTTATTCTTGTTCTTATTCTGACAAGGTAATAATATCAGAGTCCTTTGGAAGCTCTTAAAGGCCAAGTCCACCCCAGAAACTTTTTGTTTGAATTGATATAGAAAAATCAAACAAACATAACGCTGCAAAATTTCATCGAAATCAGATGCAAAATAAGGAAGTTATGACATATTTAAGTTTCGCTATTTTTTCACAAAACAGTTCAATGCACAACTCAGCGATTTGTAAATGAGAAAGTCGATGATGTCCATTACTCACTATTTCTTGTTTTTTATTGTTTGAATAATACAATATTTTAATTTTTACAGATTTGACAATAAGGACCAACTTAACTTAACCATAAACTATTAAAATAATGGTAATTCCACATGTTCAGTGAGAAATAAAACTTTGTTTCACTTGACAAGGAGGAGAAAATGAGAATATTTCATATAATAAAATACAAAAGAAATAGTGAGTGGGTGACGTCATCTTTCTGCCAATTTGCATACCGACCAGGATGTGCATATAACTATTTTGTGAAATTAAGCGAAACTTAAAAATGTCAACTTTCTTATTTTACATCAGATTTTGATGAAATTTTCAGTGTTTTGCTTGTTGGATTTTTCTCCTTTTTTTCAAATCAATTTTTTGTTGGGGTGGACTTGTCCTTTAAGGACATTATAGCATATTGTGATAAACGCTATACAAGAACTGTTTATTATTATTATTTTTGTTAAATATTGATGTGGAAGAGGTTCATCGTGGTGAAGGATTGAGTAGAAGAAATAACCAGTTGTCTCACGATGTATCAAATGTAGTCGGAAAGCGACGTTTTGCCTGCAAGCTGCTAGACTTCGTCAGGCAATTGTAAAATATTGTTGGATGATTGCATGTATACATGCACCAAATTATGAATCTGCAAAACTTCAATATCTTCACGCAAATTTTTAATGAAATTTAACCCAATTTTCCAGAAAACTAAGTGGGTTTGTCTCACCTATCCTCCATTATACAGCACATAGTATAGATGGCACTGTGCCCTAGATGGGTGCCTAGAAGATTACGCATTAACTGAAAGAAAAAAAACATACGCCACATTTGTCTAATGAAATTCCATAATTTATTGTTCGAAATAGACAAGAAATGAAATAATCCGAAAAATTGCTTTGCCCAATTGATCGTGGGCCCGGCACTGTGCAGCGCCAGATTGACGAGGCTCTATCCCTTTCATCGTTGAACGCCTTACAGGGTAGCAGCAACTCCCATCTTTTAACGTTTTTTGGTCTTGACGTGGCCGGGGTTTGAACCCCTGACCTCCTGGTTGTGAGATGGACGCTCTACCAACTGAGCCAACACACCGGTCTAATACAAACATGGAAAGAACAAACCTACCATGTAAGAAATAACATACATCAATAAGTGGCTCTTCATTCTTAACATGGTAAATTGCCACTAGAAAATTTAATAAAAGAACTAAAGTTGTTAAATGATGCACCAAAACTCATACAACTGCTTTCTTGAACATACAGAACATTATAGAATTTCATAACATATTCAGATCCAATCGCATTAGAAGTATTATGTACATGTATACAAGCATAAATGTTTGTAGAAGATGACCAGTATTCCGGTACTTGAGGCCGAGGCCTTAGTCTCAGAGGTCTTAAGTTCTCGGTCTAGGGGCCTTGGACTCAGTGTAGGTCCTTGGATGAGGTCAGAATGAGGCACACACAAGGCCCAACAAGTATTTCAGAAATAAAGAGGGAGCAACAAGTTGGTAGATACATGTATAACTATTTTTTACAGGAAATCATTTGCAATATAGTGATCGTCAATCATATGGCCTTGTCCATGGAGGTCTTTGGTCTTGGCCCATGGCCTTCGACTCAGGGTAACGAGGCCAGCAAAAGACCAAGGAATATTTCAGAAATAAGAAGGTAATGATAAGTTAGAATAACTATTTTTTTGAGCTATCATTAGCACTACTGTGATCAAGCCTATCAATTGTTTTTAGGAAAATTATGTGGCCTGGGCAATGTCCTTGCCATCTAGTCCGTATTCTTGACTTTGGTCTCAAAGTTCCAAGGTAGGACCTTGGCCTCAAAGACATTCTGGCTTCAGCATTGCCCTTGGCATTATGGTGTAGCTCACAAGAATGCAAGTAACCCACCTTCCAACTAGACTGGCAGAATCGCTTGACACTGACGGTCCTACAGAGGGCAGTGATAAAGTGATATAAAGACTCGCTGGGCAGGCAGCTATAGCAGATAACAGCATCCAAGACGTGAAGTGCTTGTTCTATATCTTTCTCTTTCTCTGTCCTACTACAGATGGAACATGTATGCCTGAAAGAAAGTAGAGGAACATTCATCATCAGTCACAATCATCATCATACTACAATGCATACATGTAGTCTTCACCATCACCACCATCATCATCATCATCACCATCATCGCCTTCATCACACTATAGTAAACAAATATATCAGGCTTAGAGAAAGTATAGTGGAATTATTTATCCACGGTTGGTCTGGCAAGTACTATTTTTCCCGAGGGGCGAAGCCCCGAGCGAAATGTAGTTGTTTTGCCAGTCCAACTGAGGATTAATAATTCCCACTATGCTTTTGAATGAAACGCCTGATATATTATTTTGTTTTATATCCTACTTTTGATAATTTATAACCAAAATCTATGTGCTGAGCTTGCAAAGTCCGGTTACTTGAGTTGAATTACCTACTATTCTCTGAGCCATCGCGCTCAGCGGAACGCAAATTAGCGCCTGCACCGACTCATCACTGGACTTGCCCGGGGAGAGAGAGCGCGCTGGACAATACGCCCGAGAGTTTAGCTAGATATCTAGATTTGTGAAATAATGACGTCAGACCTCGATATATCCAAAAATATATCGAGGTCTGACGTCACGCAATATCATAGTTGAAATATATTCGGTCACAGAATGCTATTTGAACCAATCACTATACAGGAATCAATCTATGTACTAGGAAATAATCATCATCCTCATTCATTTAAATATCCAATGAGAACTTGATGATATTTTTGTGCAATGATGGCACTTCCTACCATCTTCCATTCTCAACTACATTGTAAGAGTTACTTTAATTCCATCAACAAGTTTATTGCGTATAAGATCCCCCCAAATTATTCAATATAAGGTTGCAAGAGAACGTTGTCTGTAAATAGCTAAAAATAGTAATTTGGTCTTCAAGAAGTAGATACTAAAAAAAATAATCTTATCTAAGAGAGCGATTCTTTTTCTTCATTTTAACAAAATTTGAAGTAGTGAAATTAGACAAAATAATTAGAAGACTTTGGTGAAAAGATTTTCCTCACACTGATAGGAAGTTTCACAGAGATTGCACTGTGAACTCCAAACTTTGTTTACTCCTTATTTTCAAAGCTCTCTCTGAATTTCTGCCACATTGAAGTAAGTACTTGTGTGGGGGTATTGTTGATCAATTATGATTTATTGTTGGTTTGGAGTGTCAGGACACAAATATGAAGACCTACAAACGAAAACGACAAATGAAAACTTACTGAACTAAACCAGCAATTATATGATCATCAAGGTAGCATGAATTATATTTGATGACATTCACCAAGACTTGAAGAAACTCAGCAGTTCTGCAGAAAAACAAATAAATTAGGTTATCAAAATTAATAAAACATAACTTTAAGACAAGCAAAATAAAACAAGTAAAAAAAAAGTTAATGGTGATATGACGCACACATGGGCATTTAAAATATGTGACAAGCGCAAAGCTCTTGTGCCTCCATTGTCTCTAACATCAAGAATTTAGAAATATGCATTGTTTAAAAAATGAGTTAGCATAATGAATTTGTAGTGGAAAGTTTGTTAAAATGCTTTCAAATTTTCTAGGATTGCACAAACAAAAAGTCACCTCTGCCTTCGGTATGACATCATATTGGTATCTAGTTATTTGCGTTTAAAGGAAAAGTCCATCCAAACAAAAACTTAATTTGAATAAAATGAGGAAAATTCAACAAGCATAACACTGAAAATTTCATCAAAATCTGATGTAAGATAAGAAAGTTATGATATTTTAAAGTTTCACTTCATTTCACACAACAGTTATATGCACATCTCGGTCAGTATGCAAATGAGGGAACTGATGACATCACTCACTCACTATGTCTTTTGTATTTTATTATATGTAATATGAAATATTTTGATTTTCTCGTCATTGTCATGTGAAATAAAGTTTCATTCCTCCCTGAACACGTGGAATTCCATTATTTGAACATTTTGTGCTTCAGGCAAGGAGGTCCTAATCATCAAATTCGTAAAAACTGAAATATTGTATAATTCAAACAATAAAAAACAAAAGAAATAGTGAGTGAGTGACATCATCGACTCTCTCATTTGGATGTAACTGGCTCGTTCATATAACTATTTTGTTAAAAATAAGCGAAAATTTGAAATGTCTTAACTTTATTTTACATCCGATTTTGATGAAATTTTCAGCATTGTGCTTGTCTGATTTTTCTCTATTGATTCAAATCAACATTTTTCTGAGGTGGACTTGACCTTTAAGTAATGCACAGCAAAACGCTTGCCATGGCCTTTTCTTTGTAAAAAATACATATTTTACATGGTATCTCATTCTTTAGGTGGTATGGGAATAGTGATGCACCAAAAAAATATAAGATTTCTGTTCTTGCACATTTGTGTGTGATTGTATCATTGTATAGAACATATTGTGTAGACTGTGAAACTTGAAATATTTTAATAAAATGTCATACGATGATTGCATGGCAGGTTTTTCAATGGATTATGAGACTCCTTTTGATAAGTTAAATGCCAATAAAACTACCACTATTTGTCATGACCTGTAACCCCACAAGTCTCAATAGACTGTGGAGCATTCAAATAAGGAAAAATTTGACATTCTATTTCTGAAAAAGGATAGGCAATTCAAATGATTAAAATATTCAAATATGATTCACGGTGTAATTCAGATATTGAAATAATATATTTGATGCATAGGGTCTACAATAATAAGTATTATACTTTGTGCATTCTAGAGTTTGCAGAATTAAATCAAAGGGTATTGGTTAATTCCAGGAATAAATGAAAGTGGGGGAAAGAATGGTAATTTGCAACATCGTACATGACCACAACAAAGCATAATGCATTAGATATTAAAGAGAGAAATAATTTTCAGGGGCCATGGAATGGTTTTGAATTGGGGGGGGGCTGATCATGCAAAAAATTACAATCGGAAGGTAAATTTTACGTTTTTTAGCACGGTTTAAAAAAAAGTGCCCCCCCTCCATTCCGTGGCCCCTGGTTTGGTGTAATACTCCAGGGGGGCGTTTCATGAAAGGACTTGTCAGACGTTTTATCCGACAAGTCGCATTTTATCCGACAGTTACCATAGTAACAGTACCTCTCAGCCAATCAACATCAGAGAAAGATGTCAGATCTGACAACTTGTCGGATGAAAATGTTGATGAAACACACTCCTGGATAGTACTCAAACCCTAAACCTTGAAGTGAGAACTAAACTGTCTCAACTCCACAATGACTAGAAGAGGAGTTCATACTCACTTTCCATAGCTGATGACATCTGGCATCCACAACACAAGAAAAGGTCCCATATCCTCCTCAAAATCTAACAGATTCTTGCCATTATCACTTAGAGCTCGCAGCATATCCAATCTAAAGATGAACAATGATTGAAGGAAAATGCAGGTTTGCCAGATTAATGTTAAAGTTGGATTGTAGTCAAATATTTCTAATTTTGCTAAAAAAGATTGTAAGGAAATGGAAGTACTGTTGAATAAACATCAAAACGAGATTGTTGTGGAACGTTGTGGCCCAGTGGATTAGTCTTCGGACTTTGAAACAGAGGGTCGTGGGTTCGAATCCCTGGGTTTGAATTTCCTTCAGCAAGAAATTCATCCACATTGTGCTGCACTCGACCCAGGTGAGGTGAATGGGTACCCGGTAGGAAGAAATTCCTCGAATGCTCGAGCACCAGATCAAGGTAGCCGTGCTAAAGCCGGGGTAATAATAGCAGGGCCAGCTGGGAGAACAGTTTTTGGAACAGAAGTGGCTACCCTGGGTAAATATGCCGCTATTATTATTATTGTCAATAATTTTCAATATTCTTATGATTTGCAAGTTTTAATAAAGAAAGACTGAATGAAAATGCTGACAGATGATCATGAACATTAGATCATTGTCAATGAATTTGAGCTTTATCTTCTCAGTGGACTCGTGTTCAAGAAAAATAGAGTAGTCTTTCTAGTAATTCTGTGCAACAGTGTTTATTCTCTTCAAAGAGCATTTGCTTTTTCATTTTCAATTGTGAAAGAGTACCTTTCTCACTCACCTCTGAGGTAGATCTTCAAAGATGTTGTGACTTTTGACCACTTGAAAGAAATGATATCTCATTTGACCAAGGAACTCAGACTGGATGAGAAAAAACACACAACACATAGAGAAAATAATATCATTTTGTATCACTCCTCTTATCCTTTACTTCCCTTTTTAAAAGAAAAAAAATCCTCTTCAGTTGGCGCAACAACCATGATACCAAAATCAGAGTTGTATCTTTCACAAAAGGAATTTCAAGAATGTCTTATCATCGCTAATCTTCACATTCATCATAGAAAATACAATGGGAAATGCTAGAAAGCTGCTGAGGATAAATGATAGCATATTTATCATGAGATTCAAAGGCAGTAGGCATCTTTCACACAATGAATATAATCTATGAAGAAAAAAATGCTTCCCAGATTTCGACATCACAGGCTCAAGTCTTAACATTTGGTCAAGGGTCCTGAAGGGTCAATAAAGAATTTTTTTTGTATAAAACAGTATCAAGATATTGGAATGATTTGCCACTTACACCTACTGGTAGACAGTCTCAATCATTAGGTTTCCTTACAGAGGGATAAAGACCATCATTTCGGTAGTTGTAGATAATTGAACACAATTCAATTCATTAAAATAGTTTGGGTCTAACAGATAAGTCATGATAATAATAATCCTAATGACTATAACATATCATTTTACTTGAATGTACCAGATAACAAAAGCCAATCAGGTAAAATACTTTCTAATCTATGCTTTTTATTCATGTAGGCACCATGCTCCTACAATCTGGAATTCATTTCCTACATCAATTTCATTTTATAACAGATTTAAACACAATCTAAAGCTATATTTGATCAAACGTGACTCTCGTTGAATTCTAAAGGATTTTTTTGGTCTCCTTTTTACTATCACCCCCCCTCTGCTTTCCATTCTCTCCTTCCCTTTTCATGTATGTTTGTTCTGGGTTTGTTTTGGTACACGATGCGATTCATTTTTATTTACTGAGTATTCACTGAATTTGTTCTCCGCTTTTATTAATTGATCAAATCTTATGTTATTAAGGGAACTGTCTTAACAAGACCTCTTTGGTCTTTTACAGCTATACCTTATTTCAATACTTTTTTTCTATTCAATATTCATTTATATACCATTGAATTACTTTATCATATCTTGAATTGCATTTTTTTATTATGTGTTGTTAAATGTTTTTAATATTGGAATTGAATAAAGTTGAATTGAATTGAATCTATTAAACATTACTTACAACAAACACAAAACAGCTATAAATCTTACATAAGGCAAATAACATGCAGAATGGTTTTCATTTTATGTTGAATCTCTCAAAAAAGAATAAACGAAATTCTTTGCTTACTGAGAACTAAGACTAAGATTCTATGATTATAAAAGATGAAAATAAAGATGTCTGACCTGACCGATGACCACACATTTGAGAAAATGAAGCACAAGATGACGATGATCAGCATTAACTTGAGCATCCAGCAGGTCTGATATAAGTACCCATATTGCTTCTATTCCATTCTAAAGAAGAAAGGATAGTGGACGTGAAAATGTTAAGAAATAAAATGTGGCACATGCATGTTTAAATTTTTTCATAAACTATTTCCTATATTTGCAGCTAAATGAAACAAATGCAAGTAATTAGGGGGAATTTCTTAGTTTCACTGATGAATCTGAACCGATCTCGTGGAAGTGAAAATGTTAATAAATATATGTTTAGGGCTTCTCCATAGACATGTAATTGCCTAAATCAAACAAACGCAAGCAATAAGAAAGAATGTCTTAATTTCTATGACCATATCTGATCCATTACACAAAAGAATGTTTTTATGCGGAAAAATGCAAACATCTTCAAACAATTGATTTAAAAAGTAAAGCAGACAGACATGAACAATTATTTGGTAATTTTCATCGCTAAGGAAAATAAAAATTAAATTAAAATCTGTTTCGATGAGACAAAAATGATGAGGGAAAAGTTAACTGTTTTCTTTTTGTAAAGGACAATTCCACCCCAACAAAAATTTGATTTGAATAAAAGGAGAAAACTCAAACAAGCATAACACTGAAGATTTCATCAAAATCAGATGTAAAATTAGAAAATTATGACATTTCAAAGCTTCACTTAGTTTCACAGAAACAGTTTTATGCCCATCCTGGTCAGTATGCAAACGAGAGGAAAGATGACATCATTTACTCAGTATTTCATTATGAAAAATGAAATATTTCAATTTTTTCCTCATTGACATTTGTGTGAAAATAAGTTTTATTACTACTTTAACATATAAATTATCATTGTTTTAACATTTTGTGGTTCAGTCAAGTTGGTCACTATTTTCAAAGCTATTAAAATTGAATTATTGAATATTCAAACAAAAACAAAAGAACAAATATTGAGTGAGGGACTTCATCAACTTTCTCATTTGCATATCACTGAATTGTGCAAATAACTTTAAAAAAAAAGCTACATTTTGAAAGGTCATAACTTTCTTATTTTACATCCGATTTTAATGAAATTTTCATGCTTGTTTGATTGTTCTCTATTGATTCAAATCAACATTTTTCTGGGGTGGACTTGACCTTTAATCCTTTTCTACTCATGAATGAAAACAAAATAAAAAAGAATCCATTAAACAAGAGGCATAAGATTGGACATTTAATACGATTTAATACTCACATCTTCTAACTTCTTTTCTCCAACAAGGGTGCTTAGGTGGTTGATGGCTTTCGTTCGGACATTCATAGGGCTCTCTCGACTCAATTCCTGGGAAGGAGATAGAACCTTTATTACCTGTTCTACTGGGATTTTTTAAAAGAATGTATGCTGTCTTCCTATTTAAGGTATTAAAGCTAACTTTAAGTACAGGTATAAAAATCTAATCTCAACAGGTGATGGCTGGAAGTAATCCTAAAGTGTTTTATATCTTACACCAAGAATGTCCAGAATGCTGATTTACATTAAAAAAAAGTCTAATTAAAATATTTCAGGCACACTTGAAATTATATTCATTTCATTAGGAAGGGCTTTTCCTGGTCTTGTTAACACATGAAACAACATGTGAGATCACACTATAAATCGATGGGCATTTTCCAGTAATTTGTCTGATCTTCATTTACTCTGTAATTGTATCATTTTCTGAAATATTATTTGGTAGATGTCATTTATTTATAGACTAGTTGTTATAATCCTGTGATCAGTTTATTCAATTCTGTGAACAATTCAATTTTCAGTTGTTACTAGTTACCAGAATTTATCTCTAAAGTTTACTTCTGTGTCAGCTTTTATATGTACACGCTGTATCAATGCAATGTTAAAGTCAATTTTCCCACGGGTTATCAGTGTCCATTGTGATTTAGTGAAAATCATTAGCCAGCCTGATTAATGGTGTAGTACTTAGGCATCTCTTAGTCTCGAAATGCACTGAAAAGACCTTCATTTAGTTTGCAAAACACATTGTCATTCACTCAAATTTAATTTCTGTTTTTCTCAACTAGAGCAAAATTGTCTTTAACTTCTTGTCACAAGAAGCACATCAGCAAATTGAGTACAAATTTGCAATTAATTGCCAGAGTTATGATCGATATGGGGACGTAAAACTGAATTGCAATTAATTGCAAGTTTCTTGCGATGCCCAATAAGTCTTTTTACACTTATACAGACATCAAGCGAGTAGCCTCCTACCTTCTTGAGCGAAGGGGTAATGAAGAACTCTCCTTTCTTGACTTGTCCATCTCCAGGGCTGGCTCCCTTCTGTCCCCGAATGCCGAAGAAACCTTGCATCCGCTGCCGCAAGGTCTCTTTAGGGGCTCGAGACATGATGGTGGTACTCTCAACTTCTGTGGATAGTAGTGAAGAAAATATTTGATTGATTTCCTTAAAATGGTTAATTGGGAAAAGCTATCGTTCACAGCCAGTTGGCTGCAGTCTAGTACAGTACAGACTCCAGAGTAACATAAATGCACACAGGTTAAAGGGGAATCCAGCCTTGGCCACAAAATGTTGTGTTAGGAAGAAGAAAAATGAATTAAACAGAATGGTGAAAGTTTGAAAGAAATCGGACAAGCAATAAGAAAGGAATAGCTGCTTTAAGATTGAAATCACTAATATTATGAAGATTTCAAATTGGCAACTGGGTAAGTAAATCATGACAAGTGGCAAGGACAACTTTCCCATAGGCCATGTACTTTATTATCAGGGATTTGTGGTTTTCTCCTAAGTACCCATTCCCCTGGGGCAGAAATCTAAATATAGCCCAGGTAGTATATTGTTTTATGTCCTCATGAAAGAATATGATTTTAAATAAAACTTTTAGGGAAAATTACATTTTAGCCATAATATGTATTGGAGTATATGGAAGAGTAGTCCTTGCCTTACATCACTATGACATCCCATATGCTGCCAATTTGAAGTCTCCATGGGTATAGTGATTACCAATATTTACAACTTTTAAAAATTCATAACTTTCTTGTTGCATGTCCAATATTGGTCGAACTTTCACCTAACAACTTGTCTGATTCTCCTTTTCCTTATAAAAACAAGTTTTTATTTGGGTTGGATTCCCCTTTAAATGCTCACAGATCTAGAGAAATATAGGTTTTTATTGGGTGATGTGTGTATCTGCATGCAGCACAATATCGCACTCGCACTGTTTGTGTCCAGGAATGGTAGTCGAATGTAACTCCTAGTACCAATGAGGTCAAAACGTCACATGATTGACCTCACAGGTGACAATAGCGCATATACGGATTGTGCATTTGTAGAAAGTCAGCACCTGTGGTTACACAAAATTACAACATGGCTTGTTGGTGGGGTAAATTGTATGGCATGTCTGGTGATTTTATTTATTTTTTCTTTTAATTTTAAACTTTTTTTGAGTGAAAATAGTCGTTGTTCATTGCAGTTTAGATATCACAAATTATATCAATGGGACAAATTTTGATTAAATATCTGTCACACGGGGGACCCACTGCCATTGACGGGTTGATACCATGCGCGACGATGGGGTCTCGAGGAGCACCCTAAACAAGTATTTTCCAAATTCTAAGAATGCACCCTTTACAAGAAGTGGCGAGTGAAACCCTACCCTTAACAAATATTGGAAACAAAATGATACCCTTGGCAAGGCAAGTATTCCCTGAATTGAAGCCCTAAACAAGTACAGTGATATTTTAGTTAATATGTGATCACGGACATTGGTTTTACCTTCACCTACGTTATTGTGTATACAGCCCAACATCATGCAAAACGGACTGTAAACACGTAGTGTCTCTTTTTTTTTAGTCTCTTTTACACCCTCGCAAATTTAACCCTAAACACGTAGCTTTCCTTGCAAAATAGATAGAGGTCTACCCTTTTTTTCATTATTTTTGACACCCTTATTACGTTACATACGTAACATGCCCTATCTTGAAAAAGACGCCCTTTTTGCGTGTTTTGGGGGTCATGCATGGTAATGGTATCCTCTTGTCAGTAAACTGTAACTTACTGTAAGTGCCCCCCCCCCCCAGCGCTTTCATCAACTCAACATAGACAAGGGCGGCAGCTCATTCAACTTCAAGTTCAAGGCCATTGACAGAACCTTCCAATCCTCATTCCGCCCTCTCTCACCCGATGCCTTTTTTTCCCAGGAGGGCCCTGCATCGTATACATCCAGATCCTGAACTGATAATAATTTTTTAAATGTGCGCAAATTATGGTCACCCCATCATACATAGCCAAGGCCTACACAGAAACAGACATCTGGGACCGAAGACGAAAATTATTTGCTATGATTGTCAACACCTTTAAATTTAATTTCACCTTCCTCGCATCAAATTAAATATTCTTTATATTACGCGGAGTTAGAAGAGAGGTAAATTATGTAAAAAAAAGTTTGGAAACACGTACGTACTTACCCTTTATTTGCTAAAAATGTCAACAATTTCCACCACACTGATGATACGCGCCGCGACGGAGCCCATATAGCTGGAGGTTCAGTCAGCTGACATCTCGTGTTTCTTTTTTCATTGCATATATCGCTACAATGCACATGCGCGCGCTGTCATATGAAACTTTTTTTTTTTTTGGGGGGGGGGGGGTGAGTCACCACAATATATACAGTAGGTCGCATGTCATAAGGTGGTCCAATTTTGCGAACAGTGTAAAAAAAATATATACTTTTTTATATGTTATAGCTATTACCATTCTCTAAATAATGAAAAAAAATTTAAGTTTCAAATACCTTTATTTTTATTACGTATATACATGTACGTCAATGTAAATACGAATTTTGAAATGTGTTTTTCTCAAATTGGACCTGCTGCACATAAAATGGTGTCAAAAGTTAATGCAACATTGGATCATCCTATAGTATTTTCCAGTTATAATCTTCTAACATCAGTAATTAAATCTGTAACAAAAATTGAATATTATTATCTATTATTGTATGCATATTTTTGCACTAATTAATTAACAATGTTCAATTTAACTTTTTTGCCGCCAAAATAGCTGTCACTGGATTCATAATTTTATGCTTGGCAAAATGACTACATCATGGGTAGAAATGTTTGTCGCAATGATACACAACATTTGTACTAAAAATTAAGACTACAAATTAGATAATTAACCAAATATCTCCAGCTTACTAATTGATTAGGTTTCTGATCACAAGTATTTCATTTCTGCATATTGAAAAAAAAAAATCGTCATTTTTTTTACATTTAGTTGTTCCCTGCTTTAAAATGCCCAGAAATATGGGGATAACTGTCATATTAATAATAATAATATGCAACATTTATATAGCGCTTAATGTTTCTAAGCGCTGCATACTATTACCCCGGCTTTAGCACGGCTACCCTGATCGGGCGCAACGAGCATTCCAAGGAATTTCTTCCTACCGGGTACCCATTTACTACACCTGGGTCGAGATTGGCAAATGTGGATAAACGCCTTGCCAAAGGACGCTTTTTAAAGTAAGTTACACATTATATATTACACATTAAAATAAGTTAAGTTTAATTATTATTCTATCATTCACCGCATCCACCGGCTCCGCCACCCCTGTTACTTCAAACTTAATGTGCTATAGTTTTTGTTCCTGATATCTAATTCATAATAATATATTTAGCCTATACTTCTAGCTTGAAAATGAGATCTTACTCAATAAATTTGGTCAAGAAACTGTGATGTAGCAACAATTTTTCCACGGCACCTTGTGGAAAACTGTTTATACGCCACCCTTTTTGCATACCCAACTTGTGAAATGCAACCACGGCAGTATAGCATTAAAAACAACAACAACTATAAACAGGCTTGCAAAAATGGGGTCCCCGCCATGTATAGAATGACGATAATAAAAAGTAATTGTACTATTTACACGATGAAAAACTGAAGAAGAAATCAGAATTTACTATTAGCACTAGTAAATAAGATATAGAGAAGATACAAGGAGAAGAAGAAGAAGAAGAAGAAGAAGAAGAAGAAGAGAAGGAGGAGGACTTTGACCCGGGCTTTGACTTTTCAAATTGAAACTTTATTTACAATCAAACTATAACATAATAATAAAATCAGAATAATATACTTCGTAAGTACAAAAAAGGACTCATATAAACAAACCAAGAAATAATGATAATAATAATAATATGAAGAAGAAGAAGGAGAAGAAAAGAAGAAGAAAAAGAAGAAGAAGAAGATGAAAGAAGAAGTCATAATTGAATACTTGCACTGTCGAAGCTAGTCTGCTGGGCAAACCCTTCACTCGAAATAAGGGTCTGAATGTGCAGCCTAATCATGCCTTGTGTACTGAAGGCTCTCTCGCAAGTTTTGTATGTGCTAGTCTTTGCGCGGAGGCACACTTGTTGATCAAAGTTCCAATCAGGGTCTGTGCCTGCAGACTATGTCGAAGCTGCGACTGACTATAACATCACGGTTTTTAATAGAGGTTTTATTTTTTTTCTAGCAATTAAAACAAAGCAAGAGAGAAAAGAGGAAGAAAAGGAAGATAATAGAAAAATGGGAACACTACAATAGGGACTATAGCTTGGGTTAAGGGGGAGTTCACTGTGATAAAAATGTTTATTGTAAAAATAGCAGGAAAAATTTTTGGTACATGTTTAAAGAAAATCAATTATTTTACAAAAGTTAGTTAGTTTTGCAGTTTCTTAATTTGTGATGTCATATGCGAGCAGTTTCCCCTTAGTAGAACAAAAGCAATGAAATCAAATTTTCTCATTCTTCACCTAGTGACCCTCCCCCCAAAAAAGAAGAAATGTGAAATGATAGAACTGTACAATGGCCCGTGTCACTTTATAATACCTCTAGTAATATTGTGCCCTCGGAGAGGACCTTAAGCCGTCGGTCCTCCGATTGCTTGCTTACAAGCATTCACGCTTTTTTAGCAATCAGGTAAAAAAAAAAAATCACCACCACTTACCATTTACCAAATTGAGCAAAATTACGTCATCTATAGGTCGCCTTGCTTTCTTATCTCCTGGCGTTATTGTGAGATCCGTGGATATGGCTCCTCTATTCAGTCACTCTAAAAATAATAATTAAAACCTTGAACACGTCACGAATTGAAAATACTCGTTTCTTTCATTCTCACGAAAACTTCGTCGTCTTTTCTTCAAAGGGTCGACCGCTCGACCCAATATTCTATTGCGCCAAGTCAGTCGTATAGACTTCGGGATTTGACATTCGACATCCTGGCATTAGACGCCAGAGAAAGGGAATACTAATTCATATTTACTATTAATTACTTGATTTAGCACAACGGATCGAACCAATGTTGGAGAATTGAAATGTAGCAAGATGGGTGTTTGGAACCACATAACTTTTCTTATATGCTTAGTGTCTTTATTTAGCACGGCGGCCGCACAATCGGGTATGTATAAGTGTCTTCTTAGAGAAATAAACACATTATTGGGGCATGATTTTTCGTATTGTAACTCATGTGTCATGTTCTGAAAGGTATATAATAAAAGAAGTGAATGGACGCAATATATATATATATATATATATATATATCCCCTATGACGATATTACATTTCGCGTGTTGGACATACATAAAATAAAATAGGCAAAGAGTTAATGCATTGTATTATTTCCAAGTTCAAATTTTCGACGTAAATCCCACGTCTTCTTCAGGGAAATATATATAATTATTTTCTTAAATATTCTAAATGATGGAAGGTAATTAGTATAAACAGGGGCGGCGGAACCGGGCAAGGGACACTTGCCCCCCCCCCCATTCCCCGTAAGAAAAAATTTCCTTTTTCCAAAATGGAAATTTGCCTTTGAATGAAATGTGCCCTTTTTCAAAACGAAATAACTTTTTGAAGTGAAACATAATACTTTTTGAATAAGAAAAATCACAAAATTTTTGTCTCGCCTTTTGCGCTCGCATCAATTATTGTTTAGTAGGGTACTCATCCTGTTTGTTGTTACACCAACAAGCTTAGAATGTCCAGTTTTCATCTTGAATTATCACAATTTTTAAGTTCGCGCATCGCGCTCGCATCATTCGTTCAACAGGTTCCCTTTTGTAGTCAGGCCTGTATTAAAAAGTTCAGCTCGCGCTTCGCGCTCGCGTTAACAGTTAATTAGATACACATTTTTTCATGATTACAAAACTTCTAGGAATGTTTAGCTTCATGTCTTATTATACATGAAATGTTGAAAAGTTTGAGCTCGCTTTTCGCGCTCGGGACATCCCACAAGGACGCCCTTTTAACAGTAATTAGCGTCATAATTGCCCCAAAAGCGAGTTTTATAACTTCAGATTTGTATATATTTTTGTCTTTTTTTCATAATTTACTTTTCATACATGACAAACAAAATATTTTTCCAAGAATTGAATGATTTCTTTGGACAGAGTAGAGTTTATTTCTATCTCAAAATAGTTGTGTGTCTTACAAGAATATAGCCATGTAGCCCTTTACCTCGGTGAAAGATGATGTAGACAAAGTGTTGTAAAATCTGGTGATCATATAGGAGTTAAGTAATGAACATGGGCTTGTGGCATCCAATACCTAAGGATAAATAATTTCAAATATTCTCATCTACGAGGGAACTGTCTTTATTGTAGCAATTGCAAACCTATAACATGATAAACACTTATAGTCAGATATGTCAGTCATTATTATATTGACTTATGTTCGTCACTAATAGTTTTGGGAGGTGCAGTGACCTGGGCCCTGTCTTACAAAGAGTTACGATTGATTCGATCAACCAACAACTATGGAAAGCCAACAACGTCAACATCTAAAATACATGTTTTTGAAAAATATTTTCTAGATGTGATGTATAATTATACATTCACTGTTCCTTAGATCAAATTCCACAATGTTGGTAAAGACGAAAGTGATGTTTAAAGGTGAGGAATAATTACAATCACTGTAATGAGATCAAATGTCAGTGAAAACAAAGTAGATGATGATGATAATAATAATAATAATGATGATGATAATTATAATAATGATAATGATAATAATAATAATAATAATAACAACGATAACAATATAGCTATATTTACCGAGGAAGCAACTTCAGTTCTGAAAATTGTTCTTCCAGTGGGCCCTGCTATTATTATTACCCTGGCTTTAGCAGGGCTACCTAGGCGCTCAAGCATTCAAGTAATTTCTTCCTACCGGGTACCCATTCGCCTCACCTGGGTAGAGTGCAGCACAATGTGGATAAATTTCTTGCTGAAGGAAATTACGCCATGGCTTGGATTCGATTCCGCGACCCCCTGTTTCAAAGTCAGAAGACTAATCCACTGGGCCACAAAGTTCCACATATGATAATAAGCAGTCGAGTTCAGCAATCCATCGGTTGAAAAAATGTTCTCTAGAACAGGTTGATAATCTTGATGAGAACTGAGAATTCCTTCTTCAAAAGAACTGCAAACAGTTCATTGGTGGTATGCAAGTAATTCCACATCCGAAGTCAATGTTTTATTCCACATAGAGGTGAACTATGCTCTGACGTGAAGACTGGCGTGAAACTCTGATCTGATGTCTTGAAGCATTTTTCAGCCTTTTTATATAAATTTACAGTATACGCTTCTAATATTGTCTTTGAAAAGAACACTCTGTTTCTTACTTGAACAGTCCAATCTTTCATGTTCTAGAAGACCCTTGAATGAACTCAGTATATTAGCAATGTGAACAACATAGCTAACCATATTGTCTCTTTTCCTCATGAGTACATAGCGTTCTGGAATATTCTTTAATCACATGCAATGGATATCCTCAGAGAAAAAAATAACTAAATGTGAATGAATGTAATTTCTCTTACAATAATTATATGTAATACTTTGCTATTTTCAGTTTTATGTAAATGATCTAGGTACTAGTTCCAAGTTATTCATACTGTCAGAGGCGTCGATCCTGGGGGGGGGGGGGGCGATCGCCCCACCAATGAAAATATTGGGGGGGCAAACATATCGTTTTGCCCCCCAATATTTCCGCATGTGCTAAAAATAAAATAAGATTTTAATGTTACACAGCAATCTGCAAGCGAGATTGAAATACACAACTCGTTCTTTGTCTAAAATCGTTCTCAAAATGTCCACTTTACAGATTGAAATATAAAAAAATTTCAGCTCGCGCTTCGCGCTCGCATCATTTCTGTAACAAAAAACCCATACTTTTCATGATTAAATAGGTGAATATGGTCCCGTTTTCAGTTCTAAGCCTCAAAAGAACGCCCACTTCGATTTTCAATAACGTTTTGTTGGATATATATATATATATTGTTCTTTATTAAAAACGTCCATTTTTTTTCAGTTCGAAATATCAAAATTTTCAGCTCCCGCTTCGCGCTCGCATTAATTTGTTGGTGAGATATGTGTGTGTATATATATATATATATATATATATATATATATGTATATATATATGTGTGTGTGTGTGTGTGTGTATATATATATATATATATACATATAAATGTACACACATATATATATATAGGCATGTGTGTGTGTGTTTGTTTGTTTTGTGTGATCGAGCGCCTTTGGAAAGTTGATTCATGCTTTTAATTGCCCCCCCAATATGAAAAATGGATCGACGCCCCTGCATACTGTCACACTGACAGTAACAGGATTGAGGTTCAATTCCTCAGCCATCGACCACTTTTATTCCCAAACAAATTAAGACATATCTGTATACGATATTCATGATATCTGCATCCTCCTAATCCAGCGGGCACCCACTTGATCAAAATTGTTCATCATACTCTCAAGCCTGTATTATCATCATGATCATGTTAATCCTCATATGTTTGAATTATATGTGCAATCGGATTCTGTTGGTTTTCCTTGTTGTTGTTGACAAATTATTGTTGACATCATGGGATAGTACGTTCCTCTTTTTTTATACATTTGGTTCGAAAAGAAACCCACGATTCAGGGCTAATACACCACATCTTTATATCTCTATAGTTCCTCGGAATGTCTTCTTCCAATACCATCCCCTGAACGAATTGACCGTATCCTGGACTCCACCTGTAAACCTGGATGGCATCACTGGGTACAGCCTGGTGTACACCGCCAACGGTAACCAGAAAGAGGTCACCATCGACGGTCCCGGAGCAACGACCACCACCGTCCAAGACAACGATCTCGCGGGCAACCCTCCCTTAATTGTGCTCCTGGCTCCGATGATGAACGGCAATGTTGATGGTGCTAATATTGTAAGGGCGACGACTCCAACAGAGCAAGGTAACGGAATGAATTTCCCACCCCTGACTTTACCCCATCCAAGTAGCTGGACAGGTCAACCATACACATTATTGCGGTTGTTCCAGATACATGGATTGGAATAGGTTGGAATCTACTAAAAGGGAAACTAAATAATCATATGATTTTGAGTGGCGCATATATATATCATAATATAAGACAACTGATGTTAATATATTGTATGTTTGTGGTTGACCTGCATCCAGAATAGAACCATGGACCTGGTATTATGATCTTCACGTTGAATTCAATTAAGAGACAATTAAAACGAAATATTGTTAAAAAACTAAATAAAAACAAGCCCCCCTACTATGGGTAGCCCACAAAATCAACAATGACAAGGCACTTATAATGTCTCTAACACTGTCTACCTGAAAATATTTTATTCCGAGGCGCAGAACAAACAAATAGAAATAAGAGATTTTGGATGAGTGTCATAGTGCAAAGAACTGATAATGCTGGAAAAGATTTTCTTGATGAAACGTAATACACTCTAAAAACACTGAGTAATATTTTACCCCAAACTGGGCTGTTTCAACGCAACATTGCGTGAAATTTACAAAATATTTGGTATTTTTTTACCCAACCAACATGCATGTTCCCATTTTACCGGGTAAACCTTTTTTTAGTAGGAATGTGGAAAAATAAGAGGAATATTAAATATCGGCATTTACAAATGATTCCAAGTACAAGATCTCCATAAAAATCACTATGCGAGTTGTAATATTATTAATAACATGAGAAATCCTCGTCGAGCAAGTTTCTGTTGGGTCAACTTTTTCATACTTCTCAAAGGGTCTGTATTCTTGACTGTCCTAAAATAAATGGAAAAGTAACGCCTTTCTCTGATTTGAAAGGCAGGGCGGTACTAGACATTCTGAATTGGACCTATAAATGAGGACATACTAATATCACACCTATATTTTGTTTGCAAACTTCATCAAGGCTACACACAAGTGCTTATTTTAACGTTAACAAAGAAATAATAACAAGTACGCTGTAGTGTCGAGAAGTCGAGACGTCTCTCTTTGTTACGAGGCGAATGGTAGCAAAACAGGGAATTCGGTAACTCATTGTTTCGTTCTTTTTAAAGATAATATTTGAAAAAATGGAATAAAAGAAACTAAACGACCACAAGAATTTTGACACTGGTTTTTCAAAGGTCAATTAGGCGTGTTATGAAACGCTTTGGAGTACTTTCCTTCTGTGTGAACTTACATTCACCAATTGCAAGGAGTTCCATGCTGAGGATACATATATAAATGCAAATAAAACAAAAAATATGCCAAGTATTGACAATGGCAATGTTTATAGCATTTTAAAACGATTTCTCAGTAATTAAATATCACCTATCACTCACAGCGATGCAACAATGTAGTTACGTCGTTACCACAGAAATCACATATGCCAACTCGTGTTCACAGAATCACATGTACCAAAAAAATGGATTGTACATGATACGAAAACAATTTTGAAAAGAAAATCATCTAGAACAGTATCTTTGGTTTGAAGAAAAGGTAAATGTGAAAAAACATGGAGATGGAGAAAAAAAGAGAGTTTACCAGAGAGTATATGAACGAAAAACCAAAGGCACAGAGATAAAGAAGAATGAGGGTAAAACAGATATAAAAGGATGAATGTGATATAAATAGTAATAACAATGATATAATAATAATAGTATTAATAATTCTATAATGGTGGTGATACTACTATTACGTCAAAAATGATAATAATTGGAACTTAGAGAGCGCAATCTATTGTATGAGGCGCACAAGAAAATGAAAAAAAGAGAGTTTGGATGAGCTTCTTAGTTCCAAAAACAGACAATAGAAAGAAAAGACTTCAGTTTAGATTTTAAAGACTTACATGATGACAGATTGCTAAAATTCAATTACCAGTTATTCCAAAGAGAAGGTGCTGTGGCAGAGAAAGCTCGACCACCACAGCCTTCTCATGAATTAGGATCTTTAGAAAAAGCTGGTGTGATGATCTCAGGCTTCATCTTTTACAAATAGGAAATGCTGTGATGACACCACGGTCATGAGAGTGAACTCTGATAACCGATCATGAACATGATGATGAAAAAATGGGTTATATCAGTAGCGGACCGTGACCCGAATGAGACAAATGATTGGAGGGGCACTGTATTCTTTGTGAATAATGCTGTGCCCATCCAATGCTTTGTCTCCTCCGGGTCACGGTCCGCCACTGGGTTATACGATGCACCTTCAGAAACTGACAGTCCGGGGAGTGTTTCATCAATATTTTTGTCTGACAAGTTATCAGATATGACAGCTTTCCTTGATGTTGATTGGCTAAGGAGCACTATTACTCTGGCAACTTTCGGATAAAATGGGACTTGTCGGATAAATCGTCCGACAAGTTCTTTCATGAAACGTTCCCCAGGGCTTCTTGACATAAAGCTAAGCAGTTGATCGTAAGGCTGATTTTTATGATTGACCATGCTTAATACTCAATGTAATCACCTGTAGAAAATCATTTTTTTAGCTATGTGCTATGGAGTTCAGGGGGAGAATTTTATTCCTGGGATTAACAATGAAATCGAAATGACTATTCTCGAACTCTTTATCATTCATGGTTTCTGGTGTAAGAAGGGTGCACAAATTCGGGACTTATGTTGCCGGCAATATTTTACATTACGGTGATTGTCTTTGTTGATTATCATCATATCACCACCAATCACCATTTTCATCATCATCATCATCTTCATCATTATCATCATCATCATCATCATCATCATCATCATCATCACCATCATCATCATTGGCATCATCATCATCAAGTATCATTTTCATTTTTTTGGAAAGAATATTATCATTGTTATACTATTTTCTAAATCATCATAGCTGTTATTATAGATTTTTTGTTCAATGACTACTATCCTGAAGCAAATAGGCATTTTAATTTGGGAGCGTAACATCTTTAAAAACTTAAATCACTGTCTTAAAGAATTCGGCGTTGTAGGGTTAAGATGAACAGAGAGTCCTTGCACACTCTTAAAAATATTGGGTAAAAATGCTCCATGATGGTAATTATGTATCCAACCAACATTGGGCATTTCTTTTGGGCATTATTATTTATCCAGTGTGATGAAAATTTGCTCATTCTAAAGTAATTTCTGCTTACTTTTTAACCATACTGGACAATATGCTTCCCGCATTGTGTAAAATACTGCCCAAAATTGGTTGGATACATAATTACCCTCGTGCTGGTTAAAATTTTGCCCAATATTTTTTACAGTGCACAGATACCTTGGAAAATATCACAGAAATTGATTAATCAACTTATTGATATCTTCGTACATAGACCAAGTCCTGCCACCTGCACCACAAGATGCAACAGTTCAGCGGACATCGATCAACAGCTACCAGCTGACATGGACTAATACGAATGGTAACAGCCCGGTGGCTATCGAGGGATACGTTATTTCGTTCGCACCAACGACACCAACTGGGACTGATTTCAGCAGTATAGAAGTGCCTCCCGACAGGAACGTGGAACAGATCCAGGGCCTCCAGCCAGACACAGACTACACGTTCTATCTGTATAGCCAGAACAATGGACTGAGATCTCGAGCGAACCTGACGACGCTACCTCCCGTAACCCAAGGTAATAGAACATGTAGTTCACCCCACTCACAATATTAAGGTACAAGGTAGTAAGATATCCCCCTTAAAGCATTTCTCTCCTCTTAAAGGACCAGTTAACCCCAACAAAAAGTTGTTTAGAATAGAAAGAGAAAATTCCCATGAAGCATAACACTGAAAATTTCACCAAAATCGGATGTAAAATATGAAAGTTTTAACATATTTAATTTTCGCTTCATTTCACAAAACGGTTAATGCACATCCAGGTCTGTAAGTAAATGAGGGGACTGATGGCGTCACTTACTCTCTATTCCTTTTGTATTTCATCATATGAAATATGAAATATTCTACCACTGACATTGTAAAGTGTAACCAAGTTTTGTAACTCTCTGAACATGTGGAATTATCATTGTTTTCGACATTTTATTGTTCAGCCGAGATGGTCCTTGTTTCAAATGTATAAATATTCAAATATTACTGGCCCTATAATTCAAAATATAAAAAAAATAAACAGTGAGTGAGGGACGTCATCGACTCTCTCATTTGCATATCATTGAGTTGTGTGTATAACAGTACCGTTTCGTTGAAAATGGTGAAAATTAAAAATGACATTACTTTTTTTTAGCATCCGATCATAATCAAATTTTCAACATTGTGCTTGTTTGATCTTTCTCTATTGATTAAAATCAACATTTTTCTTGGATGGACTTGATCTTTAAGTAATTCTGCACAGTTTATACAAGGTGGAATGGAATATTCAATGGAATGACGAGTTGGGATTATGTTCTGAAATATGGCCGAAGATTTGAACATCAATCTTTCCCAATTCATCCACTGTGCTTATTCCGATCTTTTGAACTGCATGACCATGATCATGATGATGAAAGAATGGGTTATACCAGTGGCGGACCGTGACCCGAATGAGACAAATGATTGAAGGGGCACTGTATTCTTTGTGAACAATGTTGTGCCCATCCAATGCTTTAATTTGTCTCCTCCGGGTCACGGTCCGCCACTGGGTTATACTACGCACCTTCAGAAACTGACAGTCCGGGGAGTGTTTCATATCTGACAACTTTCCTTGATGTTGATTGGCTAAGGAGCATTGTTACTATGGCAACTGTCGGATAAATCCATCCACTGTGCTTATTCCGATCTTTTTATGTATATTTTATTAAGAACTGCAGACCAGTGGATGATTACCATATTTCACATGAAAGGTGACGCGAACCATTCTTGAATACACGAAAGCAATGAGCTAGTTTTATAGCACGAAGTCCACAAGGTTGTTATCGATTTTGATTGTTGTTTTCCTCCAATTTCTAGATCTAAAGCCTCCTGAAAACTTTATCTTATACCAGCTGAGTCTTTCATCCATTTTGCTCCGATGGGACCCACCAGCTCCTCCTGATAATTCCTTTGAAGACTACGTGGTCGTATACCTTAATAACGATAATGGACAAGTGCTAGAAGAGATCCAATTGGATTCGACGATAACCAATTATGTTGTATCCAATCTTCAAGGAGACATTTCGTATATTTTCAGGGTTGTTACTCAAGCCGGTACTGCAAGAAGTGAAAGCAATGGATTCATTGCAAAGCCATTAGGTAAATTATTAAGATCATATTGGAGTGGAAGCACAAACACTTATGTCATGAAAACTGTAGGCATTTTTTAGAAATACAAAAAAGTTTTTTCTTTGTAATCTGAAAACTTACCAGAGGTTTGTCAGACCTAGCAACAACTGAAATTTGCAAATTGAATTCCACATGTGATGGTATAGGTCAGCAAGAAAGAAACAACGTGTGGTGCATATTTTTCTACAACATTGTCTAGAATAAGCTGATTTTGTTTGAGGATGTATGACACTTAAAATAAGGAGCCTTTGAGGAAAACATACAATTCTAAATTCCTATATAAATGAATGCTAATTAGTTTGTACATAGTGATGTTTAACATAAGTCCAGTGTGATAACAATTTGTGAACATATATCGCGGACAATGTTATAATGTGATTACCACTGTAGAAATGATCAAATTGAACAGATTGAAGGTGTTGGCCCCTATTCTGATATCAGGTTTAACTTAAACCTCGGTCTAACTCTGTGCTTAGATTACGAGGAGCCACAAATATATTGTATATTTTTTACGTTTACTCTTTTGTTTCTTTTTGCTTCCATAATGAAGAAAAATACTTCAGTTATCATTCCCAGACAATAATAAAAAATTTGAGTATCAAATGAATTAATTAATTGGATGTGTAGGGGAAGGCGGGGTAAGTTGTGACAGTTTTTGCTTTTTGCATGTTAGAATTGATATGATTAATAATCTTGTCGAAATAAGTACCTTGCCTTGAAATTTAATTCTTCTGAAATATTTTCCACCTATAAATAACTTTCTATCCCCACACTTAAAGTCATCGTGACCTTTGAAAAAAAACGATGTCCAATGGCTCAACTTGCCCCATATATGGGGTAAGTTTGAGCCCCCTTCTGGGGTAAGTTGAGCCACAAAAACTATGTACAAAATGTATGGGGGGAACCAGCATGTCAATTTTTTGTTTAAAGTCTTTTCACTTGCTAATTCTCTATAAATACTAACATCCTGTAAAAGGAAAAGAGCAGTCATGTAAATTTGCTCCTTTCAGCCTGCATTTCAATCGATTTTTATGGTTTGTTTGTTTTTTAAGATACATTACCATAGGAATTACCATGGCTCAACATGCCCCATGCTGTTTGGCTCAACTTACCCCAGTCCGTACTTAGTGCGATAATTTTGTATCCACACATTTATTATGCATCCATCATATAAAAGACTATGACAAGAATGAAGATCCATACCTGGACTAATAATGTTGTTATCATGTCTTTATTAGATTTAAAGACGTGTGTGTTTATAAAGCACTTATCTATTTCACACTCTTTTTTACTTTTTTGGCTGAAATTCATATTTTTCCCTCTAAAAATCTACTTTTTGTTTCAAAGTTGGAAACAATTTGGTGGGGTTAGGGGTTATGCTACGGGTCATCAATACATGACACCACCACAATGTCTGACTCATTCATTATTGGCCTGGGGCTGGTGGCTCAACTTGCCCCTATGCTCAACTTACCCCGCCTTCCCCTACTGTTAGGGATTTGTGTCTTAATTAGCTCTCCATAGTTAAACCACAACTTAAAAACCAGGGTTTAATGCAAACCTGAGTTCAGAATACGGGCCACCGTGTTCCACACTTCAAACACACTTTAAGACAATTGTGCTCTTTACAGCACGCAAGATTTGTCGAAAAGAACCTTGCTTAATCCTATCATGAAAAAGAAGAACATCGCGCCAGACATTTCACTATGGAGTAAACAACAACAACAACAACAACAACAATAACAACAAAAACAGATGAACCATGTCAACCAATGACCTTACAAAAAAAAGTTTAAGTACGTTAAAGTCCTAGAAGAAAATGAAGGAGAACTAAAACTCATTTTTATTACCATTGTTTCCAATTGATACTCCCTTTTTCAGATCCCTTTACAAACATTCAACCGATGGTCGGAGCAGTGACGGATCAAAAGATACAGTTGTCCTGGCAGAACCCCAACCTCAACAGGAACTTTGTTGTGCATCTTTTCAAAGACGACGGGACACAGGAGATCAACCAAACGCTGCCCAATCTGCAGAGTACTACGACTGTGATTCAAGATTTGATGTCTGATTCTACTTACGTCATTGTAGTTGAGGATTCCCTTACCTTGACTGTTCTGGGGGTAGTCCAGGCAATGACAAGTAAGAACCTTATACACCTGTCGTTTCTGTAATCATTGACTCAAAGTGTGATGTGCTAATCATAGAAATGCTTTGAGTAGACTTTTTATTAAAAAAATGAATCTCGTTTTCATCTTCATATTGCCACATGTGGTACTCCTATTGAAGATCTATGAATTCCCGCAAAGAAACTCTTTTTACGCAAATATTGGTCTCCTATCGTGTAAATCTAACATTGTTCTCTCCCCAATCAAAAAAACATGTATGTAAGAAAATGATATCATGTAAATCAGTAAATCAAACATCAGATTGATTTTTTTTAAACTGTCAAAGATGTCGTGATAACTATGTGGTTTTAACTATCAGGATATTTAAATACATGCATAAAATGCCTACCAATAAGGAGTTAATACTTTGTTAGTTACAATCAAAGTTGTTTACTGTCATGTAACGAATGTGCTTATCCTCCACAGATACACCACCTAACTCGGCTGTTACGGTGAACAGCAAGACTGCATCATCGGTTACACTATCCTGGATAGGGATTCCATTAGCCACCAACTATAGGATATCTTACATTAGTCAAGATAATACAGGGGCGGGTGTCATAAGCTCAACTACCCCAACTTCAGTAGTGACAGGTCTGCAACCTCAGATGACTTATACATTCTCTGTAGTAGCTACTGTAGGCACATCCGAAGTAAACGTAGGGTCAGTGACTGAAACTACAGGTAAGGCCCAACCTAAAAAGGTCATGCTAAGATTTCGTAACTACATACCAATTTTATAGAATAACGTAGATTTCAATTAGAGGTCGTTCCTTAGAAAACCTTTGTCAAATGTCCTTGTTTTGCCAGTCTGTTACAAGATAGAATCAACAAAGTTGAATGTTGAACTTATACATAATCATGAAAAATGAAATAAATGTTTTCGGGAAATAAAGAGGGACAGAAAGTACCTAAATCAGCTTTGACTATTGAAACGTATTTTTCTAGGTCTATTCCTATTTTCTTTGATGATGTGTATCGTATTCAAGAATACAATCACTCACTTTATTGACAAATCATTTTTACTCGAATCATAGCTTTGATATTTCCCATCTAAAGCAACCTCTCTTCAGGTCGAATCTTCTCGTCGAACATTGTTATTCAGTCTTGTGGATGTACTTTTCATCTTCTATACACCCAGATACCGTGTCGACTATGGCTGTGAACGCCACACCAGGGACTAATACCATTGACCTGTCATGGGCCAGCATTCCTAATACTGTTGTGTACCAAATCGTCTATCAGCCACTTGTTCCAGTTGGTATTGCCATAGAGAGAAACTCCTTCGAAAATTTCTTCACCTTAACTGACCTGCTCCCAGTGACGACGTATAACATTACGGTATATGCAGTCACAAGCAGCTTAGGCACGTCTGCCCTGGTGACAGTAGGGACAGTCGTTGCGTCAACGGTCACAGGTAAATGAAGCTAGATGATCCGGATCCATGTAGATCTCTGCACAATATCACTCCCATCAATAAGGGGATGATAGTGCTACTGTAAGCTTCTTGAACCTGGAACATTCGTGACCGAAAGCTTGTCTACAGAACCTCATATTATTACATGAATTAACAAAAGAGTAAAATATCTTCTAATTAATTTCTCCTATGACTGTAATTTCATGGACGTAAGGCAGTTAATTTTGATCGATATCGTAAGATAGTGTTTGTAGTCTACTTTAGAGAACTTCAGTAGGGGCCTATAAGCATGATAAGGTTGAGAGCTCGATGGTGTAACTTATGTTTAAATAAATCATGACATATTTTGGATCGTGTTGTTTTAAAATGCCTCAACACTGTTTTTTTTAATTTTCATTTCAGTTTTAAAACCACCAGAAAACTTTATTTTATACCAGCTGAGTGTTTCATCCGTTTTGCTCCGATGGGATCCACCGTCACCGCCTGACAATTCCTTCGGAAACTACGTGGTCGTATACTTCGACAGCGCTAATGGAGAAGCGCCACAAGAGATACAATTGGATTCGACGGTAACCAGTCATGTTTTGTCCAATCTTCGTGGAGACGCTTCATATATCTTTCAGGTCGTCACTCAGGCCGGTACCACAAGAAGTGAAAGCAACCCGTTCATTGGAAAAGCATTAGGTAATAATAACCCGGAGACCGAAACCGAGACCGATCCCACTACCCGATGAAATGACACGAGCCATCAATTTTCCCTGTTCGCCATGAAACCCTCTCGTGTTCGACTCGTTGTAGTGCACATTCTGCGTTTCTTTTTAATTGATGAAATTTCGTTGGAAAAAACATGGAGGTTTCAACTTTGCTTCTTTCTTTTGTATATGCATACACACACAAGCGTGCACACGCCAGGGCCCTGGGGATGCTAATTCGAAAGAAAAAAAAGTAAGGGTTTCGCTGCAAAAACGAAAGGGCATTTTGGTCCAGAGAAATTTGACGAGCCTAAAAAAAGTTTCACTACAAATTGAAGATCATTATAGTACGTCATTTTTGTTACATTTTCCACACCTACTAGAATTTCAGGGGGTGCTGCCTATGGAGAATAATACACGCAGCACCCTCTAAAAATGCATCCCAGCTTCCCAGGACCAATGCACAAACATGCAATCAGACATGCACGCAAATAATTAACAACGAGTTCCTGACAAAACTGAGAATTATCTATACTTTATTACATGTGGAAATCACAAATATGAAAAAAAATGACGTATCATATTAAAAGCTTGGAGACTTCTCATTTATTCGGTGCTGGTTCACGTCCGAGTGAGTTAAACAACTTA
The DNA here is from genome assembly GCF_018143015.1 of Lytechinus variegatus. Taxonomy (NCBI): domain Eukaryota; kingdom Metazoa; phylum Echinodermata; class Echinoidea; order Temnopleuroida; family Toxopneustidae; genus Lytechinus; species Lytechinus variegatus. The sequence continues at coordinate 11,804,010 of NC_054749.1, forward strand.
AGAAAATATATGAGGGACGGTATCTGAACCTAAGAAAAGGAATCCACAGGTCCCAAAAGTTCAATATCTGCTCTTAATATGATACTTATGATATCTCAATCAAAGAAAACTATTAAGGACAAAATATTCAAATTGATATCTTACATTAAATCACATTTCGTTTAGATCTTTCTGCAAACATTCAACTGATGGTCGGGGCAGTGACGGATCGGAAGGTAGAGTTGTCCTGGCAGAACCCCAACCTCAACAGGAACTTTGTTGTTCATCTTTTCAAAGACGACGGAACACAGGAGATTAACCAAACAGTGCCAAATCTGCCGAGTATTGCGACTGTGATTCAAGATTTGATGTCTGATTCTACTTACGTCATTGTAGTTGAGGATTCCCTTACCTTGACTGTTCTTGGATCATTGCAAGCGATGACAAGTAAGAACTGCACTAAAAAGTTTCATTAATCACTTTCTAAACCAAATCTTTATCAAATCCCAATGAGTACTCACAAAATAGAAATACATTTTTCAAAGGCTAGAACATTCACAATACAGCCTATTACTTCGTTTGTACCATAATGATGATTTTCCTATTGGCAAAGTCACTGAAACAAAACAATATTAATGGTTATATTGACAATGAAAATAATTATTATGGGCACAACACGTGGTGTCTTCAGAATTATTAAAATGGTCATATGTATTGAAACGAGATACTGATAACGTAAAGCAAAGAGGAGTAAAATAAGTGGAGGGAGGAGTAAAATAAGTGGAGGTAGGACTCCGTCCTAATGTACGGTGATTTCCAATTTGAACTCATGGGCAATTGAGTGTTTACTAATTAAAGATTTGTAAAAGGACCGCGTCTATTAATCATGTTGATTCAGAATAAGTTAAGGTAACGATTTCAACTTTCCACAGACGTGCAGCCCAACTCAAATGTTAGAGTGGACAGCAAGACTTCAACATCGGTAGTACTATCTTGGAATTTGATTCCATTTGCGACCAACTATCGGATATCTTACATCAGTCAAGACAATGCAGGGACGGGTGTCCTAAGCTCAACCATCCCCACATCCGTAGTGACTGGTTTGCAACCCCAGATGACTTATGCATTCTCTGTGGTAGCAACTGTAGGCACGTCCCGACTAAATGTAGGGACAGTCGCTGTAATCATAGGTAAGTCTGTTTGTGTTTGAGATTTAACACTTTGAATCTTCAAACAGCTTAGTGTAAAAAGGGCGGCGCATTACTAGTACCATACGTCTAAAAGCACTTGGCCAATATGATTCTGTTGCGGGCGACATATTTGACGTTCCCCTCAAGGTCAATTAATATTATATAATTATCTCAATTATCTCAGTATACGAACTAAATTGCATCGACGCGTTATATAGAACAATTTGCTTTACAAATTATATTTCTTTCAGATGTGCAGTCTAAAACTTTAGTATGTCGAAGTGGCAATTTAGAATGTACAATTCATGTTTGTCGTAGAGTAACAAAAAATATCTGTGATGCTGTACTACATGCGCACATGTATGCTTTTAAGCCTTCTACGTTTTTTTATCTTTATATTCGCCTGTCAGATGCAACATTATCTGGATCAGTAAATGTAAGCAACTTGACACCCACGACAGTTAGTCTTCAGTGGACTCTCTTCCCTGGTAATGTTATTTACGAGATTGTCTACACTGGACCAGACGGTAACCCGACAACAGTTTCATCTGTGTCAAATGGAGCCAGTCTTATCAACCTTAGTCCAGGCACTCCCTACAGTATTCGAGTACAGGTCAGAGACTCAACGGGAATAACTATCATAGGCACTACTTCTATCACGACGCCAGGTAAGGTTATCACTTCTTTCCGGGTGGGTGTAAAGCTGTTCGTAAAGTTACGCACAAATTTACGCACGACTGGAACATCATGTAAGGTGCTACGTGAGCTACAAAGGGATAGCGTGACACAAGAAAGGTCACCAGTCGTGCGTAAAGTCTTGCGTAACTTTACGAACAGCTTTATGAAACACTCACCAGGGGTGAATTGACGTAGATGTTCAGGCGTGATAACTAAGTCGATATAGGAGGGGTTTCAGATTCCGGCGATGCAGGTTTGATTCCCACTTTAGTGCACCAATGCCAGTTATTAGGCATTTATCCTCATTACCAGGTTTCTACGTCGGAGAGGTCCTTATATGCCTTCCTCTTACAGTAAGTTGCTTTCTTACAGGTATTAATGGTTTCGTAGCACTCAGATTGAAAAGATCCCAACTAACACCGCCACCTCCATCTATCAGAAGTTTTTTCTTTCAGATTTTAATTAATTAAAATAACGTCACACTGTTCCCAATAGTGACTTCTGATACGACACCACCAGCGGTAATGTGTCCGCCCGACGTTAATAGAGTGCTTGAGAGTGGAAACTCTGTTCTGATAGACGTGGGACAGCCGATAGTTAGTGACAACTCTGGATCTGTAGAATTAGTCAGTTCGACCCTACCAGCAGGAAATCAGTTCTCGATTGGAACAACCATGGTGACATTTACCTACAGAGATCCAGCTAACAACAGGGCATCTTGTTCCTTGTTTGTACTTATTTCACAAGGTAAGGGGATTAATAATAATAATATATACACAACAAAAAAAGTAAGTCCCCCCCTAAACAAACATCAATAATTTCCGAACCAATGGGAGTTTTTGATATATTTTTACATGAGCGTGTAGGTAATTTTATAAGCTACCCTCTGAGTAAACGTTGTGGACGTATCTTACGTCATGCTTCAGTGAGCACCGTCAGAAGGCAAAAATGTCACTTTTCAAAAGTCACAAGCAAAATATCATGACTTTGATTCCATTTTATTAGAACTAATTCCACATTCTCATCATGAAAAATAGTCAGAAGGCTTGTAAAAGGTACTTTCTAAAAGACAATACAACTTTTTAAACTAAATTTCACGGTTGAATAAACTCAAGTCCAAATTGGCTATAATTGGATTTTTACACATTTCTATCAATAAAAATGCTAGAATATGATGACAGTTATTTTGGGGAAGATTATCTTCAACAATATTCATCGTTTCACGGTTCAATGAACATTTATTGGAAACAAAAAATGCGATTTTAAAATATCGTAGGCAAGTATTGCTTTATTTTGGTAACTGAAAATGATCTTTTCTCAACTTTTTTGTTATGTTCATGACCAATTAACATGCTTCAATGATTCAAAGTTGTCAAATTAAACATTTACGCTTGAATGAACATGTGGAATGTGATTAGCTCTTTTTTACGTTATTGGAAAAAATGCAGTTTGTAACTATGGATATCTGTCACAAAACTCCTTGTACAGTTCATTTGATTTGATTTTTATGAAAATCCCGATGCTTAATGCATCAGTGAGCACACAATATTAGAAAATTATGCAAATGAGAAGAAAGTTCAAGGCCTTGGCCCCACTCTGTACCGTATCAAATGGTTATTTTGGTGTGCGCACCTTTTGGATAGTGTTACTCAGAAGCCATGTGCGAAGTTTCATGAAATAACTGTTAGCAGAAGTAACAAAAACCGTCCATGAAACAAACCCTCATTTCATATTTGTTAGAATTTTGACTTCCTCTCTCATAGACTTGTGTACATTATGGGTGCGTATGTTTAAGCATATGTAACCCCTTATTCAATATGGTGGAACTTTTTTTTAAGGCTGTCTTTAGCAATGTTGTTTGGCAGTAATGTTTATCAACCTATGGGCAGAATTCTGTGCAAAAATGAAATCGATTTGTTTAGTTATGGATGAGTGAGCACGCATCAAAGTGGGAAAATTGGTATTTTCAATGTCACAGACTCATTTTAAAGGGTAATAAAGTGAGTATTGGGGGCAAATTTGGTTTCAAATGTGTCTTTAATTGCTATTGTTTTTATCATCCATCATTTCTATCACCAAACACTTTCCGAACTTTAGCCATTTTCATGGTTGAGCGAGTACATTCGAAAACTTAGGAATGAATACACTATACTGCATAAATGTATTCTTTTCCTAACAATTTCTAAGGATCAGTTGAATGTATGGACAGATCAGTGGTGAATCCAGAATTTTAAATGGGGGAGGGGCCTATAATCGGGGGAGCCATCAACATTTTCAAATTTTAACATGATCTAACAAGTTGTAGAAGATACTACCACCCCCCCCCCTATGATGATACGTCACAATACAGGGGCCACAGAGCAGTTTTCAAAGTGGGGGGGGGGGGGGGGGGCTGACCATGCCAAAAATCACAATCGTATTACATTTTTGCACTTGCTTTTGGAAAAAAGTGGGGGGCTGAAGCCCCACAGCCCCCCCCCCGCTTCCGCGGCCCCTGCAATACATCATGCTCACTCAACCATGAACATACGATATCAAAATTTGGTCTGAAGTGGTTAAATGATGGATAGTAAAACAGCATAACACCATAAAATTTCCCTAAAAACAATTTTTGCCCAATATTTTTATTTGCACAATCTGAAAAACGACACTTGTGACTTTCAAAAATGGTCATTTTTAATTCAATCTTTAATTACTCATGCATGACTCAACCGATCAATCTCATTTTTCTCCAGGAGTTGCTTAATGAGTGTAGGAAACCACCCATGAAATATCATATCTCAAAATAATTTGGTTCAAAAGTTACAGCAATTTGATTTAGGGGGGACTTACTTTTTTTGTTGTGTATATTATAATGTAGGTATATTTAACCAGGGAAGCCACTTCAGTTCTGAAAATTGTTCTCCCAGCGCGCTTATGCTTACAGGATAGGGAAACCACTATTAAAGAAACCCGAAATTGCAAGCAGTTGTTATTTGTGGCACATGGAACATTAGACAAGCGTTTCGAACATGTTTTTTACACATTAACTCAAACTTAAGAAGGTTTATAGAATACATTCAGTCACGCTACACACACCCACACAGACATTATCTTCATGTATTCTCCAAATATTTCAAAGAAAGCTATTCATGGGGGGGGGGTACGTTGGTTAACTAGTCTGAAATGATAGTATCAAAATCGAAAGTAGTTTTACCTTGAAGACATGCAACCATATCCATCTAAAATGTACTTGTCAAACCAAACTTCTTATCCCTTGTACTTATCCAATGTTATGCTACATTCATACCAATTGAACCTACTTCAGATCGACGGATAATCAGTCATTGGTAATCGGGCGATATCTTATGTCAGTCAAAAGTCGGTTCTGCCGGTGTAATACACTTATTAATCAAAACTTTTACCTTAGTTTACATCGCAAAGTAATTCGAAAGGTAATCCAATGGTTGTATACCTTGTGATCGTTGGGGGAAAAACCAAGTCATATTAATTGACTCATCAGCGATATGGGTGGGATATATAATGACGATGCTCTAACCGCCTCAAAATCAATGCTGAAAATATCCTTCAAAAAGGTTCAATACAAATGGTCCTACGTTCCCGTAATCAATATTGAAGCTCAGACCCGAATTCAAAGACACAATCTTCAGACCATAAGAATACCTGACGAGCACCCAAATGTATTTAATGCGAATATCCAACTCAGCATCTTTGCAATTGAATAAATAAACATTATTTTTCTCTATGAAAATAGACAATGCGTTCAATACATTAAACATTATTTCGTCGATTTGTTTTAGTTCTATATCCAATTACCAAAACGGGATTATTAATTTCTGGTTTTGGAGAAAATGTCTTAAAACGCAACTGCTGTGCCAGGTCGCCGTATTTGTTGTTGATGAATGGTGATTCAACAAGTTTGTGTCCTCTTCACCAATTGTGCAGAGGTTTTACCGAGCTAGCTGATATGGATTCAAATCGATTATACAACTGACAAGAAACCTCCATATATAACTGTTTCTTGGAAATAAATTTCTTGGCATCTAAACAAATTTTGACATGCATATCAAAGAAAATAAATGGCAACCATTTAAAGCAGTCATATTCTCACAGTGGCGGACCGTGACCCGGAGGAGACAAAGCATGGGGGGGCACAGAATTGTTCACAGACAATGCAGTGCCCCCCCCCCCCAATGCTTAGTCTCCTCCGGGTCACGGTCCGCTACTGTATTCTCATATTTCTTCCAAGTTAATATATATTTTTTCTTCGCAGTAACACCAATCATTGTCAAGGAAGTGACGCCAACAACGGCTACGTTGTCTTGGACGACTGTGCCAGGTGTCATAGCGTATGACATAATATTTACTGGTCAGAACAACTTCCAGAGGTCTGTCACGTCACCAACAGAATGGGTCTTTATGGCAAATCTGTCGCCAGGACTCCCCTACAACGCCCGTGTGGTGGCGAACGTAGCCAGCCCAGGTGGACAAGTGGAAGTTGGAATGACATCATTCAACACAAGTAAGCCATTCATGTCGTGTCACTGACATTACGAGACATTACATCGGATGGGGAGGATTTAGTCTTTCGACAATTTATGGTGTTATTTGTCTTCTAATGTTATAAACGTGTGAGAAGAACTCGCTTTATTGAGACACAATACTCCCTACATTATTACAGTTCAGTGTGTTGCTTTGTCTTGTGATTTTTTTTGTTAGGAAAGAGAGCCAAAATGTGTTACTGTAACGAGATGCGTGTAAAAAAATGTATATTATAGAAGGCGATATTCATTAATGAGGATCAGGGTCATGATATATGCCTATTATTTTACTTTTGAAAAACAATAGATTGTCTACAAAGACATTGTCAAAGATAGGTAAATCATGTAATCATTCAACTTTTTTTTTCTCACAGGTCAACCAAATTCTGTTACAGTGACTGGTGTAACGACATCAACTGCCATTTTGTCATGGGATCCCCTTCCTGGTACGACTGTTTTTTATCAGATTATCTTCACAGGACCTGATGGTGTAATCCATACACATACTCTTCCGAATAATTTTATGAGTCTCACTGGTCTAAGTCCAGGCTTTGCTTACAACTTTCGAGTTCAGTCGGCTGTAGGTAACACTACCGTTGTAATAGGCACTGCGGCAGCAAATACAGGTAGGATGCCTGCTTGAATAAATGGCTATTCACAATTAAGTGATCATTTAAGTAGTTAAAAAATGCATTGATGTGCCATTTTCTTTATGAAGTTAAATGAACAGAATACTAATGCTGATTACCATTAACGTTGATGGACATATAGTAGAAACTGTGACACCAACGGCATAGGCATTAGGACTACACATTATATATTGATATTACATCATTTCATTACATATTTCGCTTTGGAAGAACACGGTGTATGGTTCTTTTCCTACATTGGACCTTCGATTAAAATTGAAATTTGAAGTAATATTTCCTTTCTTACGAAGTAATTTACAGCCATTCCACATAGAAAATGTTAAGAAATTGCAAGAGGACATCGTAAATAGATATTCGAAGTAGTAACTGTCCTCATTTGTACAAAACGTTCTATTTCACATCATTCAGAAATGAAATTGAATCTACCCACGCTTCAAGGGAAGTCACACCTTGACACTAAATTCGTTGACTAAAAGCAGAAAAAGTAGACAAAAAAAATTGAAATTTTGATGAAAATTTTGATGAAGGTTTGATGAAAATCCATCAAAGAATGACAAAGCATCTTAAATTTTGGTTTATGAAGTAAAAAACAAAGCAGCTTCTCTACATGTGGTGTGATATGAATTGCCCCAAAATGTCACTTTCTAACAAACTTGAAATATTTTTTGTGGTGTGGAAATACTATCAGACACATCATTTTCACCCCCTTCTATGAAATATGTTTTATTCATCTGTTTCAATAAGAAAAAGCACACGGGATTCTTAGGATTCTTGTTCCATGATGTATGACGTCACAAATTACTTGCACCAATGTTTTGCTTTGAATCTTCATGATGAACTTCCCCTTCAATGGAAGTAATTATTATTATTATTATTATTTTTGCTTTGAATCTTCATGATGAACTTCCCCTTCAATGGAAGTGTTCTCTCAAATCTTCATATCGATACCCTAGGACCGCTGATTCCCAGACCTGCACCCCGGGATGTCTACTTTCAGTCCCATGAGTTAAACTACTTCACAGTGTCCTGGACACCCGAGGACATCACCGACGTGACAGGTTATCTGGTAGCCTATGAAGCTGGTAGTGCTGGTTTCCAGGAGACAATTAATGATCCTACGGCCACCACGATAACCCTACAGGATGACACCCTTGGTGGCAACCCACCCAATGGGGTACTAATCGTTCCTTTCGTATCAGGAATGGTCAATACGCAATACATTGTACAAGGAAACGAGGCTCCCTTGCATGGTGAGTATCAACATATAGCCCTGTATTCTGAGGTCAGGTCAGGTGAGGTCAGTTGTGTGAAAAGCGCTGCATCATTTCAGTAATTATGTTTGCATCAATATGATTTCGTTTGTTCTCCTTTTCTTTCCTGTAATACGTGCATGTACGCATATAAGAATAAGTCAACCATAATTTCTTCATTTCCAAGGGGGATCCACACTTTACAAGCTTTGCTTTTTAGTGGATCCCTTTATTTCCATTTATGCTCTTATTATACTATTTTTTCTGTTTTACGAAGTAAGAATGCTCTATAAAATTGTACTTGATTTGTATTGCTTTATATTACTTTGTTTTATGTTTTGAATGGAAATGAAATAAAAGAATTGGACCCTTTGGAAAAATGTCTCTGCCGGGAATCGAACCCTGGCCCCCAGCTTTGAACGCCGGTGCCTTAACCACTAGACCACAGAGACGGGCTAGTGGCTAGGGCGACCCGATCCCATTGAATGTCTGATTTAAGCTACGCCTACCATTGTTCTCTTCATCCATTTCTTTACAATATTTGAATAAAAGAGTTGCCAAAGCTGTACACGTATAGCTTCACACATTTGTACACTTTCTCCCATACGTGTACTGTATCAAAGCAATAGCATTGATCCAGCAGAGGCATGGCGGCTTGTCATTGTTCAAAACCGACCTTCACCCGACAAAGGAAATCATAATTGGTATGGTGTCGAAGATCTGTCTATCTGACGGTAGGTTTATATAACTCTATGGTCAAAACGTCGTATCGCTCTGCTACAGTACACGCTTCCAATGGGATTTGGGCATTTTATTAAAAAAATTGTATGGCATCGTCGTGAAAATCCCATCATACCTCAGAAACTAAAATAAATTCCTGCCTAGAAATTCACTTATGAATAGAATAGGACTTGTACATTCATTTTCTGCAAAAATCTCAAAATCGATTTTCTGACCAAAATTGACTGATACGACGGTTCGGATGAACGCCGACGATATATAAATATGTGAGGTTATACATGTACAACAGCTTGGGCAACTCTTTTTGTTCAAATATAGTAAAAAAATGGATGAAGAGAACAATGGTAGGCCTTGGTTTGAGCTACGCCTACCATTGTTCTCTTCACCCATTTCCTTACTATATATATATGTATATATATATATATATATATATATATATATATATATATATATATATATATATATATATATATATATATATGTGTGTGTGTATATTAAAATATAGATTTTTGCTTGCCATAATTTTAGCACAGAGTAAGACCATGATCTCAGTTAAAACGGACTTCATAATATAAGCCTTAGTGTTAAACCTAGGTCATGGATACGAAAATACAAAGGCAGCGGAAGCGGGGGGGGGGGGAGTTAGGGCTCCTGGCCCCCGTAGATTTCTCTTGATAACTTTTTTTCGCTTTTCCAATTTCTTACTTGTGTCCATCCCTGAATTTCAGGTGGATCCCCTAATTTGTTTTGGCTTCCGTCGCTATTGCGAAAACATCAGCAAATATCGCAAAAATGTAGAATTCAATGAAATGAATGATAACTACTTAGATGAGGACATTGATCTTTACCTAGATGAAGAAAGGGATCAGTAGTAGTTTGAAATAATGAATTGTGACGTTCGTACGCTAATGTTTAACTGTATGGGTATGACATTATGGGTCGCTATTTCGAGATATTGAACAATAATATGTTACAAAGTCTCACAATTATTACAAACTGAAGTCATCTCTCTACTTTCTATTGCTTGTCAGTGCTGCCCCTTGAAGCTCCAACAAGCGCTACTGTTCAGAGAACGTCAGCGACCAGCTATGAGCTCAGATGGGTTAGCGCACCAGGTGTGGACGGTTACGTGATATCTTATGCAACAACGTTAATGAGAGACAACACCTCTAGTCGAGAAGTGCCTTTGGGCAGGACGTCCGAGCAAATCACAGGGTTACCACCGAACACAGACTTTACGTTCTATCTGTACAGTCAGAAAAACGGTCTTAGAAAACGTGCAGTTTTAACAATGGTTTCTCAAGGTATGTAATGTATATATCTCAGTACCACAGATATGATATTATCGAAATTCAAATGGGACTATTTATGGAAAACTTTCACTTCGGATATATATTCAAAGTATGCAGGAGATTCGTTTTTTAGCACACTTTGAGTTTTGTTGTATTACATGAACGTTCAAGGAATACATCCTTGATAATACTATATAACCCTATAGATAATCAGCTTATTTATTTCTGATCTGCATATATTAATGTATTAGACGACATTACGCTTACAAAATTGAAAAATCTGCATAGTCCTACAGTTAATATAATAATCAAAAGTTTCTCTTAATTAGTTTTTCGTCTGTTCCTTACAACTTTACAACGTATTTCAAATAACTTACAGCTTCTCTCCATCGCGATGGAGAGAGGCTGTAGGGAATTTTAAATACGACGGATGATGCATCGTCCAATTACCATGGTAGGTGTATCACATCGAATATTTCATTATATTTTTCCGATTCTTCATTCATAAGTTGTCATTAAATTCAACGGAGTTTCTGAAAAAACCTCAATTTTCTTCTTCCCAAGGTTCACCTGACACTACTCCGCCAACTGTGCTTTGTCCGTCTGATATCCTTCGAACAGTTCCACTGGGAAGTACATTTGCGATGGTAGCAGTGCCACTCCCTACTGTTACCGATGACTCCGGAATCTTCTTCTTCGTTAGTTCAACCGTACCAACTACAAATCAGTTCCCTCTTGGAACCACATCGGTCACATTTACCTACCGTGATCTCGCCTTCAATCAAGCTTCATGCACTTTGTCAATCTTCGTGTCAATAAGTAAGAAAGAACCTGCTACATGATTGTTTTAATTGCTGAAGGTATAAATGCGGGGTAATCAACAGACAGGGTTCGTGGGGTAGCCAATATTGGCGTCAACATTACGTGTTTAAACAGCGAAATGTTTCTGGTTTCCAATAAAGTTAGAACTTGACAATTAAAGGCAAACATAATGTTGTTAAAGATCTACACATGGTTACTCGACCCTATTAAACTAACTGTAGCCCTAAAACAAACTCTTTACAAGGCCGATAAAAACAACCATGATATCAAGGAAGTAATGAAAAAAAATACCCTTTTCTTTCGCCCAGGGCAAAGACGCCCATACACACCCTTACATACACGTACGCGCATTATCCCCACACACCCTCAAATACACCCACATACGCACCCCGGCACAAGCAAAACATGAGCGCCCACATGCACATTGTACTCACACAAACACACTCACACACACCCACACAAACACAAGTGATGTCACAAGGACATGGATCGTCAGTAGATGTGAACCGAGCATGCTCAGTGGGTACAACTAATCCTAGTTTGTAGCCTTACTAGTTTTAGTGGAGCTACTAGCTGGTATATCTTTTGCGAAAAGATGATTAATTCAACATCCCTACTAATTTGATCCTTACTAATTAGTAAGAGTGGGCTCATCAGTTAGCAGGGTTGTTATATTAGTCAATCTTCGGGAATACCGCCATTATAGGTCTGTAGATTCTTATTGTGAACATATTATTTTGATTTGCTCCAAGCGAAGTTTAAACACTCATATCGAAAACCCGCCTGAACAAACATAACGAACGAAAACGGCTTACAGTGGGCAGCATGGGTATAAGGGGGACTACTCATGCAGCTGGGTATTGATGTACGCGATATCAGATAGTGCCCCCCCACCCTCGCCATGCAATAACATTACAAAATTGTCAATAGTAAGGCGAGGGGGCGAAGCGACAGGGTTAAAAGATTTCAAATTCTAACTGTTTAAGAATTAATTTAGAACCATTTTATTTACCAATATAACTCCCAGGGCACGTGATATCGTTTAATTACACCAAGAGGAGAGGGGCCTGTCAATAAAAATATCTCAGATTATCCAATCTCAATGCAATTTCATTATCCATATGCCAGTTTGCGTAGCGACCGAGCGCGATAATAAATAAAACTCAAAATTCGAGAGGTCTCACTTTTCATAAATTTCAACCGAAGAAAATCGCATTTTTAGTAGTATTCTAAGGGTCACATAAATCCCATAACGCTATTGCTATGAAACGGGCACACATTCAGGAAGGTTCAAATTGCCTTTCGCTGACATTAATCCTGATTGACTGTTAACAAACTTCCTAGGTCATGATTTTCTAACAATGACCCGACGAGTCCGGAACTGACTGTCATTTTGAAAATGGGCGTTTTGATGAGAGGGTACTCTGTAGGAGGAGAGGGTAAATGGAATCAGCGACACAATTTTTGATAATGAAAATTATAACAGAATACAGCTTTAGTGATCCGACATTCTCTTTTAATGCTCGTATTGAATAATTCCTCCGTTTTTCTCCATCTTTCCCTTTTCACCTTTCTATTTAAACAGTTTTATGGGTACGGCTCCTACTCCAGTGCGCCCGGTATTGCTGCGGCTTTAATGAAAATCTTTTATAACGCACAATGTAATCACCTTAATGGCTTAGCGAGTATAAATGATGCAGTGAGAGCGGAAATCATCTTTATTTGATGATGGACACGATTATAATTTGATATCACGTAACGATACTGAATGACAAATGAAATTTAATATCCTCGACATGATGGATGTCGCCTGTATATGTGAACAAATGTTTGTTTCATTACTGGAGGCATACATCTTGATGACAATCACACAAATGTCATACGCGTGATATAATTTTCTATCAGGGGTCGTTTTAATAATAAAACTTGTGATATTAACAAATGTGCAATATTAAACACTTTAAAGCTACTGAAATTATTCAGTTTGATGACTGATTGACTGTTAACAAACTTCACTTGTGCATTTGTTATACAAATTGTGCATTTGTTATCAAAACAAGTGTTTACGAAATAGAACCCCGATCTAGTTTAGGCATAATGACTTACTTGCTCATTGTTTTGTTAAAAAAGTTAATTGACAATGTCCAAAGTTAACAACAGCAACAATAAATGCCTATCATTCATGTTATTTTGCTATTCTCTTCCATTTTCATCATATGTATTTAAACATGAAATGAACTAATAACCATCTGAGTATGTTCAGGGTACCAATGGGAGCTTATATTACGTGTATTTTATTTAAACACAAACGAGTACTACTTGACTTACGTTATATATATGACAATGCAAGATATCAGTTCATGACACCCCTTCAACGTCATGTATTATCACGAATGAAAAAGGAATTAAAACAGTCAAGGGAATGGAAATATTTGGAGAGATCAAAAAGATTTTGAATGACAAATGCTCCGAAATATACCTAAACAAGAATATTCTAATATATATATTTTTAACAAAAAACAGTAATGGAGCATCATGTAGGCCGAGCATTTGGCTTCTAGCAGTAATTCAAAGCTGAGCATTTGATCTATATTGTGAATTTGTAGGATTGATTGCAGTAATTACTATATATGCAATCAATCATTCTTGTTCTTTCGGGTGTAATACAGACATCTTGGTAGGGTATTCGTATTTTAATAATAGTAATAATAATAATGATAATAATAACAATATGCAATTTATTAGGCGCCATATCCATCTCGTTAAAGATGCTCAAGGCACACAAGTGAAGGGGGATCAAACAAAATGGAATAACAAAAAATTATTGAAAATATGAGGAATACTTTGTGCAGTACCGAAACACTAGTGCGTCATGCTGCATTGCCTACCATAAGTAATATACTGAGGTTACAGGTTTATGCACATATTACAGGTAAAACTTTCCTTGTACAGGTACAAACTAATTCCTTTTCCATCTAATGATGTGTGCTCCTAGGCACTTGTCATTGTCAACAGCTGGAAGGTTGACAGTATGATGAGTATAAGGCTAGTGGGTGACATATTTTCCCTTGTTGGCCATTTTCAGGATTTCACACTTCGATTTATTGAAAGGTGTCTGCCACGTGACCTCCCAATCTGTGGGTAGAGTAAACAGTCGTCGCCAAACGTCTGCCCCTCAGACTTGACACAGCTAGGCAGATCATTGATATACGCCAAGAAACGAAGTGGGCCAAGTACAATCCCTTGAGGTACGCCTGAGTTGATGGTAACTTGGAAAGAGGTGGTTCCTTCAAGCACGTTCTGTTGGACACGATCTTTAAGAAATTCTCTGATCCAACAAAATAAATTTCCTTGGATGTCACAGAAGGCTTGTTTTCTCAAGAGTCTTTTATGCCTTTGAAAAATAAAATAGTACGGCATCTATCTACTGTTTGACGTCGATCTCAATATTAGCAAGGTCGTTGATGGTCAGCACCTGTGACCGACCAGTCCCTAAATATGGTACTCATTGAGGGTCGGTGCTAAAATTAAAGGTAGCTAAGTAATGTAATTGTTATTTCTAAAGCTATTCTTGATTGATCAACTCTAGATATAGGTTTAAAATGATGTCAGTGTAATCCACCTTTTAACATTCCACCGTCCACCAGACTAACTGTTCATAATTCTTTTAGCCAAATTGATTTACATCGGAATAGGATGGCATTTTTTCAGTGTGTCCATTAGAGCTTTTCTGTAAGACCCCTTGAGCAATAATTCTATTACACTGCCAAGGGTCTGGCACAAAAATATCCACCACGCAAGCATTGACACCACGTAGTGGAAATTTAAACCGTTAGATGTCAAAATGCTCAATAAGGCGAAAGGAACCCCAGTTAGCACAAACCAACCAACAGTAACAAGGGTAACGAACAGCGCCCTCTTAATTAACCCGATCTTCACTAGGATGCCTTGTCCTTGTGGAAGATCAGGGGCTCCAACTAATTCCTGGACGTGGATCTTCTGGGCATGTCGATACGTGATAGACAACAACCAGACGTACACAAATATAATCATGGCACTTGGTATGAAAATAGCAGTTAGCATGAACGCAAATGTTGAGGATTCTCCTAATGCCTTTACATGGATGTAACACATGCCTTCCTCTGTCTGCAATATTTCAGAATCGAAGATGTTTAATGAAAAAATCACCATTGTTGTAAGCAACATCGTCCCAATCGTGCAAACCCATACCTTGACGTTGCTTATCCACGTCCCATATCTATAAGGCATGATGATGGACAAGAGACGATTTAGATGTTGGAGCAAGTGTAGTTGGATACTGTTTGTAGCAAACATCTGCGCAGTCCAACTGCTTACGCTGCAGAGAAAGTTTCTGAAACCCAAAGAGTGGCTTAATATTAAGGGAACCATGAATCCATAGCTCACTGCCAAAAGGGCATCGCAAAATGCTTTAACCTGTAATATTATTTTGTTTTTCGTTGGAATGTCCGTGAGCGATCGAATCGTCTTAAAGTGGGCAGCATTCAGACTGATTGATAGTACTGAGGTTACGGCAATGACAATGGCATACACAACTGCTGCGTAGAAAGGAACGATTTCGTCAGAGCCAGAGACGGTTGTTTCGTTCTTGCAAGAGTCGTTCCAATCCATCTTTGATATTGTCTCGGTGAAATAAATTTATAGAAACAACAATATCAATGCGGTTGTTTCACATCCTTCATAATTGTTGATACTGTTGCCAAACTTAAAAGCTGGATATCCACCGAGAGATAATGTCATTACAGGCCAAAGTGTAAGTTCCTTTAAAAAAAGTTGTTCTTTGTGGGCAGATTTAAAACAAATCAATTTCCAGGGCATTAAAAAATCGGACGAAATTTCGCATTCTTTAAAGAGGTTTGGACATCTTTCAAACAGCACATTTGTAACAGCGGTCAATTAACGTTTTGTAGATACTTGTAGTTCACAGGTTATCATGTAGGTCCTGAAGGGCTATGGATGGAGTTAAATCAGTCCTCGGCTTAATTCTTGCCAATTTCTAGTGTGTTTATATAATGTTTTAGACAATGGAAGTAATATCTGATATAATTCTGTAATCTACATGGCAAACGCATTCTTCCTTATATAGCGTATATGCTCAGCTTGACACAGAAATAGAATCAGTATTATTATGTCCTTATCGTTGGTCAGTTCATAGATTCCTTTTCCCATTCGGCAATAATTTGCCTGCTCTTTTGAGAAAGATAGGCGATTCATCTTCTGTAAAAGACAAACACAGTAGGCAGAAACGAATGAGCCAAGATTTGGAATGACTGGTGGATGTAATAACTGTGTACCTTCCAAAAGCAATTAAAGCTCTGACAAAGCAGTAAAGGTGTCCGTTGTATCGGCTGTCATTTTGCCAATCTCATATATGATGGGAATGAGAAAATATTCATTCTCTTTGGTAACAATGATAATAGGCAGTTTTCGATTTATGCGACCCCCCATGTCCACATACAAGATTAAGGAATGTTTGGAGCTCTGCGCATACGTGAAGTAATCTGCTACGAGCCCTCTCCTTCGCTGCCCATATTTGTGATTCGTTTTCAGGGTTTTGACGTTAGGTCTCACGGTGCTCGTATGAGCGCTAGTTCGTACACTATAACGTCATTCAAGCTAAGAAAGGTGGATGAGCTGAATTCAACATCCGAGTTTCAGTGATCCACAAGGGCTGAAAAACTAGAAATATATTTCTTGATACCGGCTTATGCCGAAAGGATGGGTGCTGTCGCGTTAGGGGGTGTTGACACTAACGCGAAGATTCGTCCAAAGCCCCCCCCCCCCGGTTTGGCCGAAAGGGTATATTGGGAGCGTTAGGGCGCGTCAGTGTCGACAACGCCCCCAAATGGCACAACCGGGGGGGGGGGGGGGCTTTTCCCGAACCTTCGCGTTCAGTACACTCAGCGGCTAATTGTGAAGGCGTACGGCCTACTACAGTACGGCCGGACGGCTAGCCAGGGCGGCAGGACGATGGCACGATCCGCTCATCGCTGCAGAAGCATATCTGAACAGTGGCGACAGATATGATCCGAGTTTAAAGAAGCTTAACTTACCTAGAATCAAAATGAATCGTTGAAATGTCTTAAGAACAGTGGCGTAACTACGGGGGGGGCATGGGGGGGAGCACGTGCCCCCCAATCGGCTGGCCCCCCCAAAAAAAAACAGGGGAAAGGGAGAAAAAGAGGGAGAAAGGAAGAGAAACGTAGTCGGAAAGAAGAAATGATCAATTTCATATTATATCATAATTATGTTATATTACTGTATATTACATAAACTTTTTTGTAATAACTTTATGAAACATGATTTCCTCAGGGCTCATGTCTTTTTTTCGGAATACTATAGTTTTCAAGTATATTAGAGAGATGTGACGTTGTCAAATCCAGTCAATATACACCAAATAGGTTTCCTCGCACTTTGAGCTATTATTGATGTATGTAGTGACATATGCTTCTTTTTCATGACTACTTAAAGTGATCGCCCCATTTTAAGGTCTTAATATAAAACATTTCCTGTCCCTTTTTCTGATCTGAATATCGAAAATTTTCAGCTCGCGCTTCGCGCTCGCATCATTTGGTTAGTGAAATACGTACTATGGTCTTAGTGAATTCCTACAAACAAGCCTTAGAATGTCCCTCTTCAGGTCTGAATTACTTATATTTTCAGCTCGCGCTTTGTGCTCGCAATATTTGATTAGTGAAATGCGTATGTGAATCATGATTACAATGATTGCAAGTGCTTCCTTTGTTTAGATATAATTCTATAAATTCTAAAAATCAGCAAGCGCTTGGCACTCGCATGAGATGAATATGGTGAGATATGTTAAAGTCCTTAAAATGTCCCTGTTTGGGGTCAATATATACAAAAATTCAAGCTTGTGCTCGAGCGCGCTCGTATTGTTTGTTTAGCGAGACAGGTATGTAACATGATAACAAAAATTTGCTTATAATGTCCCTTTCTAGGTCTAAATGTCAAAAATTTTCAGCTCGCGCTTCGCGCTCGCATGGTCAGTGAGATACATATCCGTTTAATGGCACTGTCCTTAAAATATCAGTATACCTGGCAACTGAGCGCGCTTTGCGCGCTCACTAGGTGACTCAAATTTTTTGATGGTGCCCCCCTCCAATGCCGTGACCCACGGTACGCTACTGCTTAAGAATATTTTCAAGCAAGTACTTGCATCACTTTTTCTTGAAAAATGCATGATTCTGCGGAAAAGGAAGTCAAGTTCGTCGTATCACCGTTTCGACATTATCGTCACCAGAGACAATGTAGCGCGGCGTGCGTTCGGGCAATACCAGGGGATGTATACTTAGAGAAGAAACGACCACGACATGGTTGCAATGCACAAATAGCTCAATTTGATGAGAGCGGCGCCTCGAAACCGGTGGTTGCAGGTTCGAACCCTCTCACTTCGATCGATGATTTTGTTTTTTATTTTCATATATTATTATAATTCATTATTATTATTGTCATTATTTTACATAATGTTGATGATGAAGATTATGATGATGATAATCATCTGTGATATTTTATTATTATAATGATCATTATTATCATCGTTCTTATATTTATTACTATTATTATTATTATTATTGTTATTGTCACTATCATTATTATTACTATTATTATTATTATTATTATTATTATCATTATTATTGTTATCGTTATTGTTATCATTATTATCATCATCATTAAGTATTATTTTTATCATTATTATAATTATCATTATTTTTTATTATTATTATGATCCTTAGGACTAGTAACATGTTAGTATTTGGATTAATTATTATAATTATTGTAATTAAAATAATTCCTTCGTTTTTTTTCTTTTCTTCTTCTGCTTCTTCTTTTTCTTCTTCTTCCTCTGCATCCCTCTTCCTCTCCATCATATTATCATAATTACTATCATTATAATTATTACTAAATTTGTATTTTTATAATTATCGGTGTCTGTGATTTTTTTTGTTATTGTTGTTCTTCATCATTATCGTATACCCCTTTTTTTCTTCGACTACTACTATTTCTATTTTTTTCTTTTTCTTCTTCTTCCCTCTTCGTCTCCTTCATATTATAATTATTTTTTACTATCATTATTAATCATTGTTGTTGGTGATATTATTTTTCTTGTTATTGTTGTTGTTCTTCATCATCATTATCTTATTCTCTTTCTCCTCCTCCTTCTTCTGCTGCTTCTTTTTCTTCTTATTGTTATTGTAATTATTATTATAATTATTATTAATATTACCGTTATTATTATTATCATTATTATTGGAATTATTATTACTATTATTGTTAGTATTATTATTATTATTATTAAAAACAAAATAAAACGCACCCTTGCGGCACTTCCGGGGGGGGGGCTTTGGGCGAATCTTCGCGTTTGACCCACATGCAAAAAATGGCGCTTTTGTAAATCCTGTCCCCAAAATTTTGCTAAGGCCCCTGACTAGAGGCACTTGTCATTGTCAACAGCTGGGAGGTTGACAGTATGATGAGTATAAGGCTAGTGGGTGACATATTTCCCCTTGTTGGCAATTCTCAGGACTTCACACTTCGATTGATTGAAAGATATCTGCCACGTGGCCTCCCAATCTGTGGGTAGAGTAAACAATCGTCGCCAAACGTCCGCACCTCAGACTTGACACAGCTAGGCAGATCATTGATATACGTCAAGAAACGAAGTGGGCCAAGTACAATCCCTTGAGATACACCCGAGATGATAGTAACTTGGAGAGAGGTAATTCCTTCAAGCACGATCTGTTGGACACGATCTTTAAAGAATTCTCTGATCCAACAAAGGAAATTTCCTTGGATGCCATAGAAGGCTTGTTTCCTCTAGAGTCTTTTATGCCTTTAAAACATGTAATAGTACGGCATCTATCTGCTGTTTGACGTCGATCTCTCTATTAGCAAGGTCGTGGATGGTCAGCAGCTGGGACTAACCAGTCCATAAATATGGTAGTCATTGAGGGTCAGCGCTAAAATTAAAGGTAGCTTTATAGTAATGTAATTGTTATTTCTGAAGCTTTTTCTTATAGATATAGGTTTAAAATGATTTCAGTGTAATCCATCTTTTAACATTCCACCGTCCACCACACTAATTGTTAATCATTCTTTTAGCCAAATTGACTTACATCGGAATAGGATGGCATTTTTCAGTGTGTCCATTAGAGCTTTTCTGTAAGACTCCTTGAGCATTAATTCTATCACACTCCCAAAGGTGTGGCACAAAAATATCCACCACGCAAGCATTGACACTGCGTAGTGGAAATTTAAGCCGTTAGATGTCAAAATGCTCCATATGGCGAAAGGAACCCCAGTTAGCACAAACCAACCAACAGTTACAAGTGTAACGAACAGCGCCCTCTTAATTGACCTGATCTTCAGTAGGATGCCTTGTCCTTGTGGAAGATCAGGGGCTCCAGCTAATTCCTGGGCGTGAATCTTCTGGGCATGTCGATACGTGATAGTCAATAACCAAACGTACACAAATACAATAATGGCACTTGGTATGAGTAAAGCATTTAGCATGAACGCAAATGCTGAGAATTCTCCTAATGCCTTTACATCGATGTAACACATGCCTACCTCTGTCTGCAATATTTCAGAATCGAAGATGTTTAATGAAAGAATCACCATTGTTGTAAGCAATATGGTCCCAATCGTGCAAACCCATACCTTGACATTGCTTATCCACGTCCCATATCTGTAAGGCATAATGATGCACAAGAGACGATTTAGATGTTGGAGCATGTGTAGTTGGATACTGTATGTAGCAAACATCTCAGCTGTCCAGCTGCTTACGCCGCAGAAAAAGTCTCTGAAACTCCAGGAGTGGCTGACTATTAAGGGGACCATGAATCCATAGCTCACTGCCAAAAGGACGTCGCAAAATGCTTTAACCTGTAACATTATTTCATTTGCCGTTGGTATGTCCGTGAGCGATCGAATCGTCTTAAAGTGGGCAGCATTAAGACTGATTGATAGTATTGAGGTTACGGCAATGAGAATGGCATACACAACTGATGCGTAAAAAGAAACGATTTCATCAGAGCCAGAGACGAATGTTTCGTTCTTGCAAGAGTCGTTCCAATCCATCTTTGATATCTCGGTGAAATTAATTCAAATAAACAATTTCAATGCGGTTGTTTCACATCTTGCATAATTGTTGATATTGTTGCCAAACTTAAGAGCTGGATATCCACCGAGAGATAATGTCATTACCGGCCAAAAGGTAAGTTCCTTTAACAATAAGTTGTCGTTTGTAAACAGATTGAAAACAAATCTATTTCCAGTTCATAACAAAATCTGACGAAAATCGCATTTTAAAAAGAGGTTTCAACATCTTTCAAACAGCACGCCTGTAACAGCGATCAATTAACATTTTGCAGATATTTGTAGTTCAGAGGTTATAATGTAGGTCCTGAAGGGCTAAAGATGGAGTTAAATCAGTCCTCGGCTTAATTCTTGCCAATATTTAGTGTGTTTACATGTTTTAGACAATGGAAGTAATATATGATATAATTCTGTATTATACATGGCAAACGCATTCTTCCTTATATAGCGTATGCTCAGCTTGACACAGAAATAGAATCAGTATTATGTCCTTATCGTTGATCAGTTCATAGATTCCTTTTCCCATTCGGCAATAATTTGCCTGCTCTTTTGAGACAGATATGCGATTCATGTTCTGTAAAAGACAAACACATTAGGCAGAAACGAATGAGCCAAGATGTGGAATGACGGGTGGATGTAATAACTGTGTACCTTCCAAAAGCAATTAAAGCTGTGACAAATCAGTAAAGGTGTCCGTTGTATCGGCTGTCATTTTGCCAATCTCATATATGATGGGAATGAGAAATATTCATTCTCTTTGGTAACAATGATAATAGGCAGTTTTCGATTTATGCGACCCCCCATGTCCACATACAAGATTAAGGAATGTTTGGAGCTCTGCGCATACGTGAAGTAATCTGCTACGAGCCCTCTCCTTCGCTGCCCATATTTGTGATTCGTTTTCAGGGTTTTGACGTTAGGTCTCACGGTGCTCGTATGAGCGCTAGTTCGTACACTATAACGTCATTCAAGCTAAGAAAGGTGGATGAGCTGAATTCAACATCCGAGTTTCAGTGATCCACAAGGGCTGAAAAACTAGAAATATATTTCTTGATACCGGCTCATGCCGAAAGGATGGGTGCTGTCGCGTTAGGGGGTGTTGACACTAACGCGAAGATTCGTCAAAGGCCCCCCCCCCCCCGGTTTGGCCGAAAGGGTATGTTGGCCCCCCATCATTTGGTTAGTGAAATACGTACTATGGTCTTAGTGAATTCCTACAAACAAGCCTTAGAATGTCCCTCTTCAGGTCTGAATTACTTATATTTTCAGCTCGCGCTTTGTGCTCGCAATATTTGATTAGTGAAATGCGTATGTGAATCATGATTACAATGATTGCAAGTGCTTCCTTTGTTTATAAATAATTCTATAAATTCTAAAAATCAGCAAGCGCTTGGCACTCGCATTAGATGAATATGGTGAGATATGTTAAAGTCCTTAAAATGTCCCTGTTTGGGGTCAATATATACAAAAATTCAAGCTTGTGCTCGATCGCGCTCGTATTGTTTGTTTAGCGAGACAGGTATGTAACATGATAACAAAAATCTGCTTATTATGTCCCTTTCTAGGTCTAAATGTCAAAAATTTTCAGCTCGCGCTTCGCGCTCGCATGGTCAGTGAGATACATATCCGTTTAATGGCACTGTCCTTAAAATATCAGTATACCTGGCAACTGAGCGCGCTTTGCGCGCTCACTAGGTGACTCAAATTTTTTGATGGTGCCTCCCCAATGCCGTGACCCAAGGTACGCTACTGCTTAAGAATATTTTCAAGCAAGTACTTGCATCACTCCTTCTTGAAAAATGCATGATTCTGCGGAAAAGGAAGTCAATTTCGTCGTATCACCGTTTCGACATTATCATCACCAGAGACAATGTAGCGCGGCGTGCGTTCGGGCATTGCGCAATACCAGGGGATGTATACTTAGAGAAGAAACGACCACGACATGGTTGCAATGCACAAATAGCTCAATTTGATGAGAGCGGCGCCTCGAAATCGGTGGTTGCAGGTTCGAACCCTCTCACTTCGATCGATGATTTTGTTTTTTATTTTCATTTATTATTATAATTCATTATTATTATTATTATCGTCATTATCTTATATTATGTTGATGATGAAGATTATGATGATGATAATCATCTGTGATATTTTATTATTATAATGATCATTATTATCATCGTTCTTATCTTTATTATTATTATTATTATTGTCACTATCATTATTATTACTATTATTATTAATATTATTATTATCATTATTATTCTTATCATTGTTATTATTATTATCATCATCATCATTAAGTATTATTTTTTATTATTATTATGATCCATAGGACTAGTAACATGTTAGTATTTGGATTAATTATTATAATTATTGTAATTAAAATAATTCCTTCGTTTTTTTCTTTTCTTCTTCTTCTGCTTCTTCTTCTTGTTTTTCTTCTTCCTCTGCATCCCTCTTCCCCTCCTTCATATTATTATAATTACTATCATTATAATTATTACTAAATTCGTATTTTTATAATTATCGGTGTCTGTGATATTTTTTTTGTTATTGTTGTTCTTCATCATTATCGTATACTCCTTCTTTTTCTTCGACTACTACTACTTCTACTTCTTCTTTTTCTTCTTCTTCTTCCCTCTTCGTCTCCTTCATATTATAATTATTTTTTTACTATCATTATTAATCATTGTTGTTGGTGATATTATTTTTCTTGTTATTGTTGTTGTTCTTCATCATCATTATCTTATTCTCCTTCTCCTTCTTCTTCTGCTTCTTTTTCTTCTTATTGTTATTGTAATTATTATTATAATTATTATCATTATTATTGTAATTATTATTATTATTATTGTTAGTATTATTATTATTATTATTAAAAACAAAATAAAACGCACCCTTTCGGCACTTCCGGGGGGGGGGGGCTTTGGACGAATGGATGCGTTCCAGTGAACGCGACGTGACGTAACGCTCCAAGCGCACCCTTTCGGCCAAGCCGGGGGGGGGGGGGGGCTTTGGACGAATCTTCGCGTTAATGTCAACACACCCTAACGCGACATCACCCACCCTTTCGGCATAAGCCCTTGATATCTGATTTTTCATTAAAGGTCAAGCCCACCTCAGAAAAATGTTGAATTGAATCAATAGAGAAAAATCAGACAAGCACAATGTTGAAAATTTCATCAAAATCAGATGTAAAATAAGAAAGTTATGACATTTCAAAGTTTCGCTTATTTTTAGCAAAATAGTTATATGAACGAGCCAATTACATCCAAATGAGAGACTTGATGATGTCACACACTATTTCTTTTGTGTTTTTTATTGTTTGAATTATAGAATATTTCAATTTTTACGAATTTGACGATTAGGACCTCTTTGCCTGAAGCACAAAATGTTAACATAATGGAATTCCACGTGTTCAGGGAGGAATGAAACTTCATTTCACATGACAATGACGGGAAAATCAAAATATTTCATATTTCATATAATAAAATACAAAAGAAATAGTGAGTGAGTGATGTCATCAGTTCCTCATTTGCATATACCGACCGAGATGTGCATATAACTGTTTTGTGAATTGAAGCGAAACTTTAAACGACCATAATTTTCTTATTTTACATCCGATTTTGATGAAATTTTCAGTGTAATGCTTGTTGAATTTTTCTCTTTTTATTCAAATCTAGTTTTTGCTGGGGTGGACTTGTCCTTTAAATTTCATGAGTCATGTTTCAGCCTCTAGAAAATAAGGTAGATAATTGATGCTCTAATTCAAAATGTTTTCCGGCTTTTGTGCCACTTTTGCACAACCCAGCTTCAAGGAATTCAGCCAGCGACAGCAGTCAGCGGCCATGACAGAATGACCCTGGGAGTGTTGTACATGACGATTTACTCCGTCGAGATCAGATGCGCTCATTTGCATCACTCCTAACACACGTATATTCATATTCGTATATATATTCGTATAAACATGATTGTAATCGAGTAATAACCATCTGCGTAGGTTCAGGGGAATTAATGGAATATTGGGCATATTTAATTCAGACTTACGTGAGTCCTACACAACTTCCCTTAATGTTTATAATATCATTAGTTAATTGAATGCCAAATACGATAACACTTTTACTATTTAGAGAGAAAAAAGGAATAAAAACAGTCAAGGGAATGAAAATATATAAGAGTAAATTCAAAAAGATTTAAAATGAAAATGCTTCAAAATGTGCGTGAATAAGAAAATTCCAATATTTACTCACACGAAAACAACAACAAGGCATTATGTAGGCTCACCCCTTCTACACCTTCCAGCAGTAACACAATACTTAGGTTTTGATCTCTACAGTAGTCTGAATATGATTGATTGTAGTTATTACTATATCCAATTAATCCTATAACCAGTACATAAACATGCCAACAAGCTGTGTGTTCCAGGGTACACATCGTACTACATGATACATGAAATATGCCCTATACCTCTTTGTGGGTGGGCGCTAAAATCGAGGATATATTTTCAATGGAGTTACTATTTTTAGAGCTATTATTCGTTTATCAAAACTTAAGATAGAGGTTTAAAATGATCTTGATTTAATTCACCATTCTTTTAAATTATTCTAACCCGGAAGAGGTTGGCACTTTTCAGTGTGTCCCTTAAAGCTTTTCTGTAAGACTCCTTAAGCAATAATTCAATCACATTTCCAAAGGTCTGACACAAAAACATCCACCATGCAAGCATTGATACCGTATAGTGAACGTTTAAGTCGCCTGCGTTCAAAATATGCCATATGCCTCGAGGAAACCCTGTGAAGGCAAACCAACCAACAGTTACTAGTGTAACGAACAGCGCCCTCTTAATTGACCTAATCTTCACAAGGATGCCTTGTCCTTGTGGAAGTTCAGGGGCTCCAACTAATTCCTGGGCGTGGATCTTCTGGGCATGTCGATACGTGATGGTCAATAACCAGACGTACACAAATATAATCATGACACTTGGTAAGAATACAGCATTTAGCATGAATGTAAATGCTGAGAATTCTCGTGTTGTCTTTAAATCGATGTAGCACATTCCTGCCTCCGTCTGCAATATTTCATAATCGAAGATCATTAATGAAAGAATCATTGTTGTTAGCAACATCGTCCCAATCGTGCAAACCCATACCTTGACATTGCTTATCCACGTCCCATATCTATAAGGCATGATGATGGACAAGAGACGATTTAGATGTTGGAGCATGTGTAGTTCGACACTGTATGAGGCAAACATCGCAGCAATCCAACTGCTTACGCTGCAGAGAAAGTTTCTGAAACCCAAAGAGTGGCTTACTATTGAAGGTACCATGAATCCAAAGCTCATTGCGAAAAGGGCATCGCAAAATGCTTTAACCTGTAATATTATTTTATTTGCCGTTGGAATGTCCGTGAGCGATCGAATCGTCTTGAAGTGGGCAGCATTGAGACTGATTGATATTACTGAGGTAACGGCAATGAGAATGGCATACACAACTGCTGCGTAGAAAGGAACGATTTCATCAGAGCCAGAGACGGTTGTTCCGTTCTTGGAAGAGTCGTTCCAATCCATCTTTGATTATTGTCTCGGTGAAATTAATTCATAGAAACAAAAATTTTAATGCGGTTGTTTCACATCTTGCATAGTTGTTGATATTGTTGCTTAACTTAAGAAATGGATAGCCACCGAGAGATAATGTCATTACCGGCCAAAAGGTAAGTTCCTTTAACAAAAGTTGTTTGAGGGCAGATCGAAAACAATTCTATTTCCAGGTCATAACAAAATCTGACGAAAATCGCATTCTTTAAAGAGGTTTGGACATCTTTCAAACAGCACATCTGTAACAGCGATCAATTAACATTTTGCAGATACTTGTAGTTCAGAGGTTATAATGTAGGTCCTGAAGGGCTATGGATGAAGTGAAATAAGTCCTCAGCTTATTTCTTGCCAATTCTAGTGTGTTTCTATGTTTTAGACAGTGGAAGTATAATTCTGTTATATACATGGTAAACGCATTCTTCCCTACATAGCGTATGCTCAGCTTGGCACAGAAATCGAATCGGTATTCTGTCCTTATCGTTGGCCAATTCATAGATTCCATTTCCCTTTCGGCAATAATTTGCCTGCCCTTTTGAGAAATATAGACGGTTCATCTTCTGCATAAAGACAAACACATGAGGCAGAAACGAATGAGCCAAATTAAGATTTGGAATGATGGGAGGATGTAATAACTGTCTGCCTTACAAAAGCAATTAAAGTTTTGACGATGCAATAAAGGTGCCCGTTGTATTGGCTGTCATTTTGCCAATCTCATGTATGTTTGAAATGAGAAAATGTTCAATTGTTTCGTAACAATGATAATAGGTATTTTTCGATTTATGCGACTTCTCATGTCGACATACGAGATTAAGAAATGTTTGGAGCTCTGCGCATTCGTGAAGTAGTCTGCTACGAGCCCTTTCATTCGGTTTTGACGTTTGGTCTCACGGTGCTCGTATGAGCGCTAGTCCGTACTTTATAATGTCATCCAAGCTAAGAAAATTGATGAGCTGAGATCAACATTCGAGTTTCAGCGATTCACAAGGGCTGGTAAACCAGAAACATATTTATTGATACCTGATTTTCCATGAAATTGTATGAGTCATGTTTCAGCCTCTACAAAATACGGTAGGTAAATGATGTTCTATTTCCAAATGATTTTCTGGCTTTTTTGCCACGTTTGCACAACCCAGCTTCAAAGACTTCAGCCTGCGACAGCGGTCAATGGCCATGGCAGAATGACCATGGGAGTGTTGAACATGGCGATAGCTTGCATCTCTCCTAAAACGCACGCATCTGTTCTTTTTTTTATCACGAGTTCCCAAACATGTAATCGAGTAATAGCCATCCGCGTAGGTTCAGGGAAATTAATAGAATATTAGGTATATTTAATTCAAACTTACGTCAGTCCTACACAGCTTCCATTAATTTTTGAAATATCATTAATTGAATGCAAAATACAATATCCCTTTATCGTTATAGAAACTATTTAGAAAAGAAAGGTATAACAGTCAAGGGAATAAAAATATATGAAGAGTTTAAAAAGGTTTAGAATGAAAATGCTTCCAAATGTACGTGAATAATAACATTCCAATATTTACATGAAAACAATAACAAGGCATTATTAAGGCCCAGCCCTTCTTCACCTTCCAGCAGTAACACAATGCTTAGGTTTTGATCTCTACAGTAGTCTGAATATGATTGATTGTAGTAATTACTCAATTAATACTATAACCAGTACATAAACATGCTAACAAGATGGGTGTTCCAGGATACACATCGTACTACATGATGCATTAGAAATATGCCCTATACCTCTTTGAGGGTCTGCTTAAATCGAGGGTATTTTTTAATGGAATTACTATTTTTAGAGTTATTGTTCGTTTATCAAAACTTAAGATAGTGGCTTAAAATGATCTTAATTTGATTCACCATTCAATTATTAGTCCTTCACCATTCTTTCAAATCATTCTACATCGGAAGGGGATGGCACTTTTCAGTGTGTCTCTTAAAGCTTTTCTGTAAGACTCTTTAAGCAATAACTCTATCACATTTCCAAAGGTCTGGCACAAAAACATCCACCATGCAAGCATTGATACCGTATAGTGGACGTTTAAGTCGCCTGCGTTCAAAATATGCCAGATGCCTAGAGGAAACCCAGTGAAGGCAAACCAACCAACAGTTACTAATGTAACGAACAGCGCCCTCTTAATTGACCTGATTTTCACTAGGATGCCTTGCCCTTGTGGAAGATCAGGGGCTCCAACTAATTCCTGGGCGTGGATCTTATGGGCATGTCGATACGTGATAGTCAACAACCAGACGTACACAAATATTACCACGGCACTTGGTACGAATAAAGCATTTAGCATAAACGCATATGCTGAAAATTCTCCTATTGCCTTTAAATCGATGTAACACATACCTGCCTCTGTCTGCACTATTTCAGAATCGAAGATGACAAATGAAATAATCAGTGTTGAAAGCAATATTATTCCAATCATGAAAACCCATATCTTGACGTTGCTTATCCATGCCCCATACCTGTAAGGCATGATGATGGACAAGAGACGATTTAGATGTTGGATCATGTGTAGTTCGACACTGTATGAGGCAAACATCGCAGCAATCCAACTGCTTACTGTGCAGAGAAAGTTTCTGAAACCCAAAGAGTGGCTTAATATCAAGGGAACCACGAATCCATAGCTCACTGCGAAAAGGATATCGCAAAATGCTTTAACCTGTAATATTATTTTGTTTTTCGTTGGAATATCCGTGAGCGATCGAATCGTCTTGAAGTGGGCAGCATTGAGACTGATTGATATTACTGAGGTAACGGCAATGAGAATGGCATACACAACTGCTGCGTAGAAAGGAACGATTTCATCAGAGCCAGAGACGGTTGTTTCGTTCTTGCAGGAGTCGTTCCAATCCATCTTGGATTATTGTCTCGGTGAAATAAATTCATAGAAACAATTTCAATGCGGTTGATTCCACCTCTTGCATAGGTGTTGATATTGATGCCAAACTTAAGAGCTGTTATCCACCAAGAGATGTCAATACCGGCCAAAATGTAAAGTTGTTGTATGTGGACAGATTGAATGAAAAAGTCCTCAGCTTGATTCTTGGCAATCTTTAGTGTGTTTTTATGATGTTTTAGACAGTGGAAGTAATATCTGATATTCTGTAATGTGCATTTCAGGTTAATGGTAAACGCATTCTTCCCTACATAGCGTATACTCAGCTTGGCACAGAAATAGAATCAGTCTTCTCATGTCCTTATCGTTGGCCAATTCATAGATTCCATTTCCCTTTCGGCAATAATGTGCCTATTCTTTCGATAAAGATAGACGGTTCATCTTCTGTATAAAGACAAACATATTAGGCAGAAACGAATGAGCCGAGATGTGGAATGATGGGCGGATGTAATAACTGTCTGCCTTACAAAAGCAATGACAGGTACTGACACAGAAATGAACGTACACCTTGCATCGGCTGTCATTTTACCAATCATATATTTTTTTTGGAAATGAGAAATAATCCAACTCTGTCGTAATAATTGGTTACGAACTTCTACAACTGCTTGGTCCATATGTATACGAAACCTAATTCTCAGTAGCTATATGATGAGTGAAACATCCGTACTCTCACAGTCATTCACTTTAATATTGGAATTATTTATTTACCAACACATCTAATCACACCAAAAATGAATCATCCATCGGTTGTTTTACATCATGGTCTCGACATGAGAATCGACACTAGCAAAATATTTTAAGATATATAAGAAAAACCCCTTCAATATGAATATAACAGAAACAATATCACTCACTCTATTAAAAACTTTATGGAATTTTGACTTTTGAACTGAACTTTTGAACTGAAAGTGTATTGTTTTGCCATCATTCGCTGTGAATTTTTGAACCTGTCAATAACTACACTCTTGCACTATTCCGCAGCGTCAACGGACACGATACCCCCAGTCGTCAGCTGTCCGCCGGACGTCACCGTGACAGTTCAGCTTGGATCAACGCAGTCTGAGGTGATTAATGTGGGAGAGCCCACCGTTAGTGACAACTCTGGAGTTGTTGTACTGGTCAACTCAACCTTGCCTGCCGAAAGTAGATTTCCGATTGGAACGACTGCCGTGGATTTCATCTACAGAGATCCAGCAAACAACCAGGCATCCTGTTCTTTATTGGTCTCTGTGGTAGAAGGTAAAATTTTTGAAAAGTTTGGGTGAGCAAGAATTCTATGTGAGAAAATGGCTGTTCAGATTTCTATGCCGTATCTTCTATCATATAATTTGACGCTGTAATCATATTTATACATCCTCATTCATGTCTCATTGGGATAAGGGAGTTATACATATAAACACGTCTCATTTCAAAAAGATTTGTGATATAAATAATAAATTACAATTAGTATAACAAGTTTAATATCAACCAATCAAATTGAATGATTTTACTAGCTTTAAACCTCTATTTCAAGCTTGTTATTATCATAAAAACTTTTACGAAACGTACTCCCGATATTTCTGGTATTTCATGGTAACAAAGATTATTGCATGAGACACTCGTATTTACGCTAAAATTATTGATGAGTTTATGCACGGACCTACTACCCTAGGTCCATGGTTGATGGAAGACTTTGTTTTTCTTAAGACCTCTTGCGAAAACATTGTATGTATTCAATTTTCATAGACTTGAGTGAATATTAAAAGAGGCTGATAATACATAGTGAAATTGACATTAAGCATTTTATTTGCAGCTATACCTGATATTTGCCGATGCTTTGGAGATTGGCCCCAACCTAATGTTTGTAAACTTTGTATAAATTTGTATGAAATGTGTTTGTATATATCTTTTCTCTCTTTTTCTGTTATTTACCCATATCTACCTTAACTTTTAGCTGTTATTTATCATTTCACGTACTAGATATGTTAAATGTATAAGTTATGTACCTGTTACTTACATCGAAACTGTACATTAAGTTTTATACCACTGCCCTGAATTGACAGTAATTCGTCATGACCTGGGCCTATCTTAATCTTTATCATGTTTTGTATTGACATTGTTAATTTCTTTCCTTCATTGTGATTTTAATAAAGTGATATCAAATCAAAATTACGTTGGCCAACTAAAATGTGCTTTACTATACAGTTCCCTACAAGTTAAAAGTCAACAACCAAATATATTATGAGCACAAATCAAATTTTCCATGCCCCAGTAGTCGGGAATCAAGAAAGAGTTGGCCTTAACTCGTAATCTTTTAAGGCACGGGTTTGTGAGAAAACCTTTTACTTCTCTACCTTTTCTTTAAATTTTCAGTTGATACTATACCGCCCGTCGTGATATGTCCAGGAACGTTTGTTGCAACAATCCCTGCAGGTGCAACTAGCGGGATAATAACTTTACCCAGTGCTACTGCAAATGATGTCGGCGGTAGTGTCACCCTTGTCAGTACCCAGCCAAATCCTACAAACCCGTTTCCACTAGGGACAACCAATGTGTCGTATACTTTCCGTGATCAGTTTGGAAATCGGGCATCTTGTTCGTTTGATGTCGTTGTATCCACTGGTAGGATTATTTAACTACATTTGTTAGATATGGTTGATGAACCATTTACGATGCCTCTGTCGGTTTTTGCTGAACGCCTTAATTTGTAAGCCTATTCAGATCAGGCGCGGATCCAGGGGGGGGGGGGGGGTGGGGGCTCGGAAAGTACCGGCGTACTCCGTAAATTTCGAAGAAAAAAAACAAGACGCACCATGTAAAAAATAGATTTTCACTTATTTGTCAAGCTTTTCGGAAGACAAAATTTTCTTTTCATTTGTGAGTGAGCACAACCAACCGGTTGATAATTAATACTTCCATCATTTTAATTTGATTTTAATATCGTTTCATAATCACATTATAATCAAATCCAAACTATAATAACAATGATTATATATTACTTTGTCCTTGATCTAAAGATACAGAAATACATCTGGAATAGATGCAGAGAAATTGTCATAATCTCTGGATATATCCTTTCATTCTGGCGTCGAATATTTGACATGGGAAATTCTATACCGTTTTTTCTCACAGGAACCACAGAAACCGGTGTGACTGTCACCTCTGTTACCGAGAATTCCATCTCAGTGTCCTGGCCTCAGGTTCCGAATAATTTGATTTATCAGATCTTGTACAGCGACTCCGATAGGACCCAGATAAACATTACGATGACAGAAAGCATAACATTGACAGACCTTCTAGAGGGCACATCATACAACATCACCGTTGTAGGTTTCAACAATTCAGGAAGAGTGGATGTTGGTTCCGTTATTGCGACCACAGGTAAGATTGATACGTTGGAGAAGGTCAAATTGACAACAGACCTTATCTTTTAACTTTGTTGTAGCGCCCCACGAATATTTTTCACAAATCTATGAATACTGTGCTAGTCTGAATAGGGCAAGGTATATCATACACTCTGTATTAACATTAATATATTATTGTCTAACTAACGAACCCCTTTAGCGACTAACCTCGTACAATTCAATTTCAAGCTTTTGAACTTTCATTACGTTAGGATTTGTCATCCCTTTTTGACCGAAGGACTAATGCACCTTTTGGATTTTTATCTTTAAACAAGTGCACAAATATTTACCAAATCATTTTTTGCATTTCTTTATATTTCAATTTAGGGCAAGAGAGCACTGGTAATTAAAAGCCTTTCCTCACGGGCTTTCCCCGACTTTCAGGTGTCTAGTCGGATACTGTGTAATACGTCTTCCATTGTCATTTTGTCATGCAAAAATTTAGCAATGCAGACCTTCCTTTGTTTAATCTGCTTTTGGATCTATCTAATATTTTGACGCTACTGACATGTCCATTTTCTTTCACAGCTATGATGACAAGCCTTACAGCATGTAGCAGCGGTCCTTGTAAAAACCTTGGGACATGTATCAATGTTCAACAAAATAGTTATGCATGCATTTGTCAAGAAGGCTATGTTGGAGACCAATGTGAATTATGTACGTATTTGTTTGAATACTATTTTTTATTGAAAAGAACGGTGTACATGACTGTATAGATGCTAATCATACCGAAAAATATTATCTGAAAACTGTCCCGTCAAGACGATACACCGCTAAGTCGAATTCCTGACGTCAATCTCTCTTAAAAAAATCAAACAACCCCCTCTCTTTGAATTAGTATTCATATATTATTCATAGCGTACATTTTTTTTAACATAAACCATCTTTACAGTGGATTATATTTTTGCATTTTGATTAAGGGTTTCTATTGATATGTCTTATTTCCAACTTTGGTTACTTAGAATTTACTTGGTTTTCATATTATTATTTGATGGAAAACACCAGGAGGAAATAGGTTAACGTGTTCAAGCTGAAAATACCACTCTGACTTATCAGTTATGCCTTTATAATTCATTATCTTCTACGTATTCATGAGGATAAGTTTGAATAAAAAAACCCTAAGTCAATATAATATATAGTCATCGTTGCGTATCATTTCACTCAATTATGATCATTGCTTGGATGTTATTATATTCGTCCTAATAATTTAGTATGGTGTATGCATTCATGAAGATTAGTTCTACTTTATTCACCGTTTGGTATTTTGTGGTAATTTGTTATCCGTCTATCCTGTAATGCGTTATCTTTATTAAACGAATAGATAATAATATTCCGCATTGATATAGCGCTTTACACATCGGAACGAGGTCTCTAAGCGCTTTACAGATATCTGATTACCCCGGTCATTGGATCCCTGCATGCCCGCATACAATTTATGCACCTTCTCCACTCCCTGGGGAGCATTTTAAGAAGAGTTCAAAGGCTCAATAAATTGTTCTTGTTATGAGAATATGATGATTCAACATGTTCGAAGTAAAATAACTTTTCAAAATCCAGTGATTAAGACCATTTACGATATAACCTCTCACCATTTGAAATGGCTCTTCACTATAAGATCTTTACGATACGATCTTTCATCTTTGGCATCTACAGTGGCGATTGTAGGCACACCTTTTTTCGTGTCCGATCGGGGGACAGACTTCGTAACGGTGACTTGGGAGGATGATCCTTCGCAGAGTATTGTGTCGTACATCCTTACTCTCTTTGATGCTTCTGGAACGGTAGAAGTGGTCCAGCAGCAGCTGGTTGCTCCTGAACCAACACTCACCTCTCAATTCACGGGACTTCAGCCGGCGACGAAGTATACCCTCGACGTTGATGTCATAGTCGGTTCGGTCAGGAACCAGTTCGTGTCAGGAACATTTTACACTCGTAAGTTAACAACACGTTCTGAATAAATAGGCTCGGCTGTGGTTTAATTGAACTAAACTACAGTTAGTTATTCTAGAATGCTTAGGATCCATTGATAAATTTATTTTTGGGAAAATATAAGCAAGGGAAATGAAATAGTTCAAAAGATTACTGAAAGAAAATTGCTATTTTTGATGAGTAGAGTTTATTACCCAGACGCCATCTAACAATGTTCATCTCGCACAGGACCGAAGCCGCCGGAGAACATCATCCTCTACACGTTAAGCGATGAAGCCTCTATTATTCGGTGGGATCCTCCATCTCCTCCTGACAATAACTTCGATGGCTATCTGGCCGCTTATCAGGACATTTCATCTGGCTTTATCAGTGCAGTCCCTTTGGCTTCTGCAGTCAGAAGTCATGTCTTTGACGGCCTCCAGATTGGTGTGGCATATGATTTCACAGTACTTACGACCGTCGGTCAAAATACAGCAAGTTCATTTACGACATTTCCTACTATTACACTTGGTGAGTAGTTTGCTGCCTCACTACTCCCCCTCTTTAAAATTATTGGAAACACCATGCAGGTTAACTTCTTCTAGCTCTCCCGCCTCCGGTTATGCTGAACTTTGATGTTCATCAATGCTCACGGCTACTAATATTCTTTTGCACTTGTCCAATAAATATATCGTAAAATGTATTCATATCGATGGACATTGTAAACAAGTTTATATTTTCTATAAAGCTTTTGAATGCAACACGTGTCTCTCAAAACCATGTCTAGAATGTGAATTCGAATGAGCAAAACTGTATCATGCGTTAAGTAGTACCATATGTCAAAGGAACTAAGCGTGTAAACCCCCATTCCACAGAGAAAAGACCTCTGAAAACAACCGAAGAAGAAATCGGCCACAAAGTTAGTGGAGTGCCTCTGACAGTC
Organism: Lytechinus variegatus; assembly: GCF_018143015.1. Lineage (NCBI taxonomy): Eukaryota > Metazoa > Echinodermata > Echinoidea > Temnopleuroida > Toxopneustidae > Lytechinus > Lytechinus variegatus. The sequence goes on from NC_054749.1 coordinate 11,840,050, forward strand.
TCGCCTGCATTACGCAATTCAATATAGCAGCAATGCTGAGTTTGAAAACGACGAGAATATTGTTCACAAAAAACACCATTCACATATATACTATGTTCATTGACCCTAAATGACATTTGACCTAGATTGTGTGACTTAAAAGATTTGTGCAAGATGATCAGTGAGACTTGATTACTCCTGTGCCCACATTTCATGAACTATCCATAAATTTTCAAATTTATGAAGGCAATTCAACAAATATGTCAAAAATTTATTGACCTTATTACATGGCCTTTGACCTTAATCAGTAATACTTTATTACCCTCCTGTTCAAGTTTCATGAACTCGGTTCATATACCTTCTAAGTTATGACTTAAACAAACTTAAACTTAGGTTAAGATTTCAATGTTGGCGAGAAAAAAAAAAGCTTTTTCGTTTCTTGATCAGAAATCTAGTGAGACATGTTACTATGAGGTGTAGACATACTACGGACGGTGGTCTTGTATGACGGTGTGTATATTTATGATATTCATGTAGGTCTCACCTGTCATTTAAAAACCAGGAATATAAAAATCGGTTCCGAGTTCCTCATGAAATTTGAAACTAAAGGTAATATTAATCTTATCATTCCTGCAGGATCGCCGGCCAATGTCAGTATCAGGGCCGTGACGGCAGAACACGTAGAGGTCGCCTGGACTGTTCCACAAGTATATGCACAGTCTTACATGGTTCATCTGTTCAACGAAGGTGGTACAGAGGAACACTCCAGGACAGTCGGTGCTGAAAATACATCCGTGGTTTTCCAAAACCTGACGCCCAGTACCCTGTACCTGGCTGTAGTTGAGACGGTATCTGCGTCATCCAAACTGTCCTACGTGTCCGGGTGGGACCTAGCAAGAACAAGTAAGGTTGACACAGAGAGGGAAAAAATGGACTTCAAAGACCTCTGAAATTCTGTATAGAGGCCAAAGATATGAAAGTACAGAATAAGACGAAAATTCGAAGAGGCAGAGAAATTTCAAATCATCCGGCTGGACATACTCTGGATCGATAATCCACTTTAGCTGTTATCATAGAATGCAATGCCTTACTAACCTTGAAAAGTTTGACTATAATATTCTAAATAGTTATCACGTATAATATAATATAATATCTCAACGTATCAAATTGTTGATGACCCCGATGGTTGCATGAGCTACGTTGATATTATAATTGCTCTTATTTGTTTTCATTCTGCCCCTTTAAAAATCGCTAAGAATATCTAACTGGAGATCATTGATACCCTCCCTTTTTAGCGACAGACTCTTTGTCCAGTATTTTTTGTTAAAACATAATTGAATAAATTTAACATATGATCTTGCATTTGAGCAAATTATCATTTGTTCTTTGAGATCTCAAAAAGTATTCACTACTTTATCATGTTTATACCAAGAAGCACCGTTCTGTATCGATTAAACTATTTCTCTCTCTCTCTTACCAAGATATCCTGACTGCTTCGACTTTGGCCGTCGCTGAAATAGGTTCTACTTCAGCGACCCTTTCATGGATACCTATCCCTTCAGCTACCGGTTATGTAGTATCTTACATTAGTCAAGACCTTTCGGACACGGGGGTTGTCGAACTACCATCGCCATCGACCACAGCTACTGTGTCCGGCCTTCGACCAGAAACAATTTATACCTTTTCTGTGGTTGCAACTACTACCCCACCGACGGGTGTTGGTACCACCGTTGGTGTCACAAGTAAGAATTACTTAGATGGCCTTTAATATTATTTTACTGTAGGCATGTTGAGTATTAAAGTATGGTTGCACACCATTTAAGAAAAAGAAGAGATTTGTACTTCCTTAAATAGACGTATTCAATATTCGGTCAATCTTTCTTCCAAGTAAAATGTCTGTTTTATCCCTTTACCACAACATTGAAAGATCAACACTTTGATAACTTTGTGAGAGAGATATTAAAGTCACAGTCTTCGTGTGAGAAAAAAACTGTGCATTTATTTGTTGATGACTCCATTTTCAGTAATACCGAGCTCATAATTATAAATAAACTACACTTTCTCTGATACAATACATGCATTTCATCGACATTGCCGCCAATTTTATTTCAATAATGATATGGTCAAAGATTTTGTTCGATAGCGTGCGAACTCTCCGGATAATACAATTCCAGTGATTTACTAGAGATATGAACTGACGTAAAAAATATTCGAACTGCACGATATGAACCATTTCTTCTAACACATTTTATTCGTTTCGATCAACATTAAACGAAAATGATGATTATGATAATTATAATGATTATTATATTGATAAAAGAATTAACAATCATAACAATGATGTACGTAGTGACAAATAGTAACAATGGAATTGTAAATATCATTATCAGTATCGATTTTATCAACCCTTAATACAATTATTATCATCATTAGTTTTAATTGTTTTCATTATCATTTTTAATGACATTGGTACCTACGTCGTTATTATTATAATAATCATGGCTACTTTCATCACCTTACAAACTTGTTTATGTCCCTTGCAGACGTTTTGACGGAAGTGGTCGTTGATGCTGTAACTTTCAACACCATCTCGCTTTCTTGGACCAATATTCCCGATAGCAACTTTTACCAAATTGATTATCGAAACCTGGGTGGGGTTGTTAGACAGACCGCATCTCTTACAAACACTACAACCATCAACGGCCTGACCCCGTCTACATCCTATAACATTACGGTTGAATCTTTTTCATTCGGCGCCATTCGACAAGTTGTTGGATTTGTTGCAGTTTCCACGGGTAAAGGGTGATTTTTTTTTTCAAACAAGCATACCATTTAATTGTTTTTAAATTATAAACGTTTAAAAGACTGATTCCGAGACAAAATATGTGGCCAGAAGTGCACTTAATTGAGAAGATTTCGATGATCAATTCAGTTTTAATATCACAAAAGATGAAGGAGGGTACATTGACTTTTAAGTCGCCCAATCAGTAGTGGTAATGATCGCCAATCAGCACCATCATTCCTGAACCTCACCTCTCTCGTTATAATTAGTAATGTGGCTCAGTGGATAAATCTCTGGACTCTGAATCACAAGTCCTAAGGTTCGAATCCCAACGCTACATATGCATCATTTCGCAAGGCACGTATTTAACTTTGCCTCTCTCCAACGAGGTGTATTCTAGTTTAGTAAGGATTTCCTTGAATGCTCAAGCACCTGGGCTTCGCAACACGAAGATTTAGCGATCAATCGCTAAATGTAAATGGACTGACCAGTCAGGATCAATGTTACACGCGCATTTAGTTCAAAATACTGACAAGGGGCCAATCATAAGTGTTTTTTCATAGTTGCTATTCATCGCTAAGCTTTGTGTTACGGGGCCCCAGATCAGGGCAGTCGTGGTTAATTAATACACGATGCTCAGTAAAATTGTATTAAGCGTTATTTGCTCCGGTGACATTTGCTGCGCTATGATTTCCACCGCTATGAATTCCACACATTATTCGCATGATTAACTTGAAATCTGGATTTGATACTGTACCCTACCCTAAACCTAACCCTTTACCCAACATAAAACCCTATTGCAAACCCTACGTTATAGACGAAATAAAGCACGGAGCCATTGTCACAGGAGCAAATGTCATGTCATCGAATATTCAGTACATACATGTATATATTATACAGTGCGTCCCAGAAAAAACGAAACCGAGACTAAGCGATGATTTATCATAACTTAATCATAAATAAAATAGACAAATGACCTACCAATTTAAAGCTTAAAATCTCCTCTTTCATCTGATATTACTTAGATTATTTCTCATTCACGCATGAGTGAGCAAATGCAATTTGAAGAAAGGATATCAAAAACTCATTTGGCGGGGGATATCTGGGTTTCAAAAAGAAAACCACATTTTTGAAAAGTTCAATATCTCCTCTTTAATTTGATACCTAAATTACAGAAAATGGTCACGAAATAACAAAATTCTGGTCATTTGAAATAAGGCTTGAATTTCAATAATTGCATAAAATGAAGAGGTTCTCAAGGATGGCTTTCAAACTCTCTCGACAACTCTGTTTTGTTGACGATCAGCCATGCATTAAATCTTTTGTTCACCATGCGAAAGCTTCTGTGGGAAACCGGTGAAAACACGTTTATCTCATAAAATTATGGAAATACAAGCCTTATTTCAAATGAACAGAACTTTTTTATTTCTTGACCATTTTTTGTAATTTTGGTACCAAATTAAAGAGCAGATATTGAACTTTTCAGAAATGTGGTTTTCTTTTTGAAACCCAGATAACCCCCGCCAAATGAGTTTTGGTATCCTTTCTTCAAATTGTTTTTGCTCACTCATGCTTGAATAAGAAATTAGCTAAGTATATCATATGAAAGAGGAGATTCTAAGCTTTAAATTGGTAGGTCATTTGTCTATTCTATTTATGATTAAGTTATGATAAATGATTGCTAAATCTCGGTTTCGTTTATTCTGGGATGCACTGTATATACTAAACTTCACTGTCACTTGATGTATTATTACTGCAGAAATGGCATCAACGGCTGAAATTGTGAACATCACAGTCGACACAGTCGTCCTGACATGGGACCCACTCCCAGGAGCTCTGGTTTACATTGTCACCATTACCGATGGGATCAGTTCCAATGTCGAGCAGACGTTTGCCTCTCCGATCACGATATCAGGCCTTACGCATAATACCATGTACGAGTTCTCAGTAGTCGGTTACGGGCCGATGGGTGAGGTAAACCTAGGATCTGTATCGGGAAGTACAGGTAATTGCGACACTTAATGGCGTTTTAAGTCACCATGGCTTTGTTTCCACCAGAATTTTTTGGCTTACCATAACAACTTTAAGTATGGGGTATCATGAATTAAATTTATATTTTAAAAACTCCTCTGTCAAAAACAGGTTTAAACTGTCGAAACCACTTATTCAACATTGCCCTATTGCTCCAATGAATATTCCGAAACTGTTTGAACTGCGGAATTAAAGAATAAGAGGAATGGAACATAATTGCTTTAAAATGCTTTAAATAAACCTCATAATTGCCAGGACAACATTAAGTGAGTGAAACGTGAATGAAACCAAACTTGTTGACAATTCAAGTTCCTTAATAGGAATGTAGTACTATTGCTCAATATCTGAGAATAATTTGTTTCCGAATTAATTTCAAGAATACAGACATAAAGGAAGATAGGGCCATACTAAAAGCTACACTGTCAAAAACTGTGGTGTTAAAACTGACACCAATTGGTGTTAATAGAGGACCACACCCTGAGGTGTTAGAATTAAACCCTAAAGATTGAACATAACACCAAAGAGTGTTAATGTAACAACCAAAGGTGTTGTAATAACACCTATAGGTGTAAAACTAACACCACCGATTTAACACCAGTGTAAAATAACTGGTGTGGTCCTCTATGTACAACGGTTAACACCACAGTTTTTGCTGTGTACAGTCATACCAACAAAACCGACCAATGGTAGGTCATTGGTAATAATGTAAGAGTTTGGCCGGGGCGGATTTGGTTTCGCAGATGTGACTATAAGCACAAGAGAGTAGGGCTTGTTGTTGTTTTATTGTTGATTGTGTCATCTCTCTATGATAGCCTTTGATAACTGTGCCTCATAAAGAATGTATTTCGTATGTCATAACACAGAGACACAATGCATCATTTGTTTGATTGATAATTGTCATCTCTCTATGAAAGCCTTTGACAACTTTTTTTTTTGTGTATAATGACACAGAGGCACAATGCATCATTTGTTTTATCGTTGATCGCGTCATCTCTCTATGATAACGTTTGACAACTGTGCCTCATAAAGAATGTATTTCGTGTATAATAACACAGAGACACAATGCATTATTTGTTTTTATTGATGACTGTCATCTCTCTACGATAGCCTTTGATAACTGTGCATCATCCCCTTGTCAAAACGGAGGAGAGTGTGTCAATGTTTTGACGAGCTTCACCTGCCAATGTGGGCTTGGATACTTTGGAACCTTGTGTGAAATTGGTAAGATAATGATTTAATTTTCGTTCTGTTTCGATCTACATGTATTCATATTTTCTATAACAGAAACTTCTTACATGACTTGATAAATATACATTCTAGGAGTGATAATACTAGTAATAGTAGAGATTCAATGCAGTTTATAAATAACCCGTATTCAAATTACAGAACGTTCAGGGCAAATACTGCCATCTGATTGATAAGATATGAATCACGTGATGAATTGTAGATTTGTATAGATACGTAACAAATTCAATGTGGTGCCTTATGTATCGCTGATCTCGTAAGCTAATAGCTTTGGCATATCAAATAAAAAGACCCTCTTTTGTATAAATTTATAAAATAACAGTATTCCGTAATATGCTGTATCCTCGGTAACTTTCATTACACAGTGTAATGTTTTAGAAAAAAATCGTTACTCCACTGTTGCGAGTGGTGATTGGACGCCTGTGCACATGTTTGTTTCAGTTGATGACATGAATTACCCCTTGCCCGTCAAATCTCAGCTTTGTTTCGGAAACAAGAACCCCCTCTGAAATAATAGTTTTTCCCATTAAGAGTACTCTTTGATTACTATTATTGTATCTGTGCCAAAAGGTCTTAGCAGCCAGTTAAAGATTATCCTTCAAATTTTACTCCAACTGCACGCCCTGCTACAACGTTTATTTAACAAGCTCTGCTTCAAACAAGAGACATATTCCACAGTTTAACAAAAAATTATAAGACATGATGGGTTTGAGTTAAACTTTGTAATATGTGTCTTGTTTGATTGGTTAAAATAAACTTGAACTTGAATGGTTTCATGCAGCGAGATCCTGTTATATATTTTTTACACCAACAGCTTCAATCTTTTGATCATCGATCGGTTGTTCCGCTTAACTTGGTTGATAACAATGGTAGTCAAATGTCAGATTTTTAAAGATAAATTCCCCCGAAAGACGGTTATTTTTGTCTAGGAATTTTTATGAAATGATAGTTAGCTTTGACTTCGAAACCTGATAAGAACTTGATTTATTCCGAAAACCGCACCGGATTTAAGGCCTTGATTCTTAGTAAATATCGAGAAAATTCAAACTATCAATCTATAGAAATATCAAGAATGGTCTGCTTCAGTTTCATCTTCATTATTATTGTTATGATATATATTTATATACATCATTATTGCTATTTTCAATCGGACTTGAACTTGTTCTCCACAGCAATCCAATGCCCTATTCCTCCAATGTCAAACGCGCTCAACTCCTTCGACGGATCTTGTATTGGACCAGGGCTCATTGACAATGGTTATAGTTGTACATACCGATGTGCTCTTGGTTTCCTCATCAGAGGCGAACCGACAATAGCCTGTCAACTAAACGGAACACTTGATGGAACGTTTCCATTATGTGAAGGTATATGCTCAATGAATACACTTTATATCATCAAATAAATTTTAATTGTCATTATTTTTTGGTATATTTTTTTAGCACAAATATCAAACATCGCCCATGAGATTTTTACTCTTCCTTTCCAGATGCTTAAGATCATAACCTAGCTTTTCTCATTTGCCCTGAAAATCACTATCTTTCAATTCTTACCTTTATACGTTAGACCGTATGTATAGTATATACAGAAATTAATTATTTTGTTGATAGGTACTGCTTAGTGAATTGATGAATCTGAGTGAGGTTAAAATGCCTTATATTCATCTGCAATCATTCTGTTTTTGATGCAAGTGTATCATGTCTTTGCAAAGACAGATACAAACAATTACAGGGTAACACATTTGTTGAATATTTCCCGTAAATATCCCCGTGACCTGATTAAAAACAATGAATGATATTCCCATAAAATTGACTAGACTAACCGATGGTAAACTTAGACCATTAATAATAATCAATGGTCTTTCTATGCATCATTAACACATTTTTCATAAGTATTGAAAGGGAAAGTCTGGAATTTATAGGGTGGACTTGATGAGAAACGAGAATACATTGTACCAACCACACTCTAAAAAATGGAATGTTAAATCAACATTTAAAAGGTTGGAGGAGTGACAACCTTTTCCAAATGTTACATCCAACTTTGTATAAAGCTAAATCCAACATTTTAAGTGTTGGGTAGAACCATTTAAAGTGGTAAATGCAACATTTAGAAAATCTTGTCACTCCTCCAACCTTTCAAAATGTTGATTTAACATTCCATTTTTTAGAGTGCAATGCACTTAATTGTCATATTAGAGTTCATTGGCTTGAGGAGTGTGATATTCTAGATGACAGTTAACACAAATATTACTTTATTATCTTTTTTAATTATGTTTTTATTGAAATTACTTTATTATCTTGATATAGACGTGGATGAATGCAGGAACGGTTTAATGTGCGAGGATCCCAACAGCTTCTGTCTCAACAATATCGGTTCTTTCATGTGCAGCTGTAATGGGGGATTTCAACTCATGCCTGATGGCACTTGTCAAGGTAATAATGATAATAGTGATAATAATAATAATAATACGAGTAACAACGATAATAGTAATAATAGTAATAACTTGATATATTTAGCGTGAGGATAAAACACGTCATGGCTGGGATTCGAACCCACGACCTTCTGTTTGAAAGGCGAGAGTCAGAACCACTAGACCACGACGCACCCACAATAGTTTTTCTTTAAAATATGGTATTTTGGGAAGATTGTTCTCTTGAATATTAGTTCCATTAAGCCGTATGTAATTAAATGGGAAGTTCACCCAGAAGAGAAATATTGGTGAAGGCTTGAGGAAAATCCTATAAAAATTTTAAAAAGTTTTAAAAAAATTAAGTTTGGGATTTGGGACGTCATAAACAAATAGCTGCCCCCATTTGTTTAGGTAATATAAAATGCATGAATTTCACTTTTTTTATGGTTCCTGATGACATATTTTTGTTTTCTATTCATGATCAGCATAAATTAACATAAATATAATTGTGGTATTATCTTGGATGTAGAAAATATGATGCAATGCTTTTTTAAATAATGTGACCATAATCCTACACATAAAGATCAATATTCATATTACATTCAAAAGGTTACTTGATTAAGATATACATACGTCAAGTTTGTTATAAATTGCATATCATAAATTATTAGTTTTATGCGAATTGAGTTTACCTATGTAATACTAGTCATACAGCGATATTCAATGATGGTTTGTCGCTGTGTAATTCAAAAGTTGTGGTTAATGATTGTTTGACGGACAGAGTCTGCGACTATTTCCTGCACACCGGACCCCTGTGCGAACGGAGGTACTTGTGTGGCCGGGTTCAACCGTGTGACGTGTCTATGCAGACCAGGTTTCACAGGGCCAGCCTGTGAACAAAGTAAGAAATACGTTTCAACGCATCTATTTTCATCGGATTTCCCCTCTGTATAGACTAATAATTATAATAATAAATGCGATTTATTAGGCGCCATATTCATCTCGTAGAAGATGCTCAAGGCGCATAAGTGAAATGGGGAGCAAACAAGTAACCAAAAATCATTGATAAACTGAGTTAATGAGGTAGTTTTTTACTTAATATTGAATGATAAGACACACTTGCCCTCTCTTCCCCCAGTTTGTGTTCAGGGGCCCGTTGCAGAAATAGTTGCGTTTAAAGCAAATTAAAAAAATCAATCGCAAGACCAAAATGGTCACTGCTGATTGGCTGAAAATCAAGTTGCGCATGATTTTTAGAGTTGCGTTTGATTGCAACTCTTTCTTCAACGGGCCCCAGATCAGGTGATTGGGACAGACTTATTGAAATTTCTATCCGAATTAAGAAACGATTTGTGCAACGGTCCTGTAACAACAGATGATTTTTCAGATTTTACTTGAAATCCGAATTTATGTACTTAATTAAATCACTCTAATATAACAAAAGAATTTCTCAGAAACAGTCATATTACATGAAAACAAAAGAAAATAATATTTACATTGGTGCTAAAAAGTTAATAAACCCGACAACAAAATGCACTCCTTCATGCTTAGTGTCGAATGGAGACGACAACACCACTACAATTTTCGGCGAGCCGAGAGAAACAAACTTTGTTGAACGTAATATTTTATTACCCGACCTCTCAATTAAATGTAAAAAATGCATGGCAGAATTTTAGAACTTGAAATATGTTAATTTTCTGGTGAGGTTCACTCATTTTTTAGCTCATGCACTGTCTTTGCTAGTAAACCGTTCTCGGTATTCATTTAAGTATAATTTATATAATTTGGAGGGGAACTTAATTTTACCGTAACGTCATAAAACTACTTGAGCTCTAATGCACTCAACCCCCCAAAAAGTGATCATATTCTAATCATGATAATACTGCATGAGCATCGTAACAAAAATCATATGAGCTATATTTCAACTCTTTTTTGTATACTGTTTATGTATTTTTAAAAAGATTTATATTGTGCCGGCGTACAGTGTGGATCTTCTCAAGTTTGTGTGAATGAACAATGCACCTGTCTAGAAGGTTTTATCCTTCAGGGAGGATTGTGCCAGAGTAAGTATTTAACCATTATCGTAATAGTTAAGCAAATGAGTATTATCGTGCGGGAACATCACTTACTGATCTCAAGATATTCAGAAATACCTACTGATATAGACATGGTTCATGACTGAAATATTTGTCATGAATTTCGTAAGGTTCCAAGGCATATAAAATGATTATTTATTTCATTTATTTATTAGTCATATTTAGTCAGGTAAAAAAATATCAGCATTAAACTTTTTTCATCAATGACCTGATGAAAACATAGAGAACAACAAAAATCATCATAATTTATCATACATTGCAATAAAGTCGAAATCTGAGTCAAAGATAACAATGCTTGGTAACATAAACAAACATATATTTTTACTTAAATAATAACATAAATAAAACTGAAACATTTAAGTTATGAAAATGGAACAGTTACTAATTATAAAACTGCCAATCGTATAACTCAATCACTGAAGGAAAACAACCGTAATGATAGTAATGAAATAATTATGGCATTATATAAAACATATAGAAAATCGGGTGAAACAATAACAATAATGTATTAAAGTATGTCTAAAACTATAAAATATCAAAGGGTTACGATCATTACAAATAATAGCAACGTAACATAAATGTTAAAGAGGGATAAGGGAATTGTATATTACATTAAAGAAAATGATTCCCTATTAGAGTGGAATCTTCTCTTGCCGTCTTACTATAGTTGCGATGTAAAATGTTTACCATTTGGTATGGAACATGCAAGAGAAACATTTTGGTTTCTATTTTTTTCTTTCACACATCAAGTCCTATTGAACCATGATAAAAATGGTTACAATAACAAATAATTAGCGATAAAGTCAAACATTCAAACACACAAACATACACACCCTCACACACACTCGCACACCAACACACACACCAGCATATACAAACACACCCACACATGTACTGTACCATAATTGCAAAATTGAGGTGTGTGGAGCCTAAAATAAAACCAGAGTTTGCAACCGCTATGGGTAACTGGTCATTTTATAAAGGTAACTGATACTCATCGGGGCTTATAATGTCTGATGTTTCAGTTTATCGTTTGTTTTCTGTTCTTGAAATTGACAGGTCCTTGTTCTCCGCAATGTGATATCGAAACCGAGATCTGTGTATCTATAACTGGTGGAGGATTTCAGTGTGACTGCAGACCAGATCGAGAGAGGAGTTTCTGGACAGGTCTTTGTGTGCCAAGTAAGCTATAATAGAAGGGTGTAAGCAATTGACTCAATCGAACTCCAAATGCATGATCTTCAAAATCAAAGGCAGCATGATGTATTTCTTCAAGTTGGTTATTGATGATCACTGGGAATACCAATACCACCGTCTTCAGGGCTCCGTAACACAAAGGTTTGCGATGAATTGCAAATATGAAAGAACTGCACTGATTGGTTCCCGGTCAGCATTTTAAACAGAGCGCGCATGTAACGGTGATCTTGATTGGTCATTGGTATTTAGTGATTGACTGCAAACCTTCGTGTTAAGGGGCCCTTATAATACACAGATTTTTTAATACAAATATTTCTTTCTTTCAAAGTAAATTTCAACTGATCATATTTGTCAGATCTCAAATGATGAAATACTTTATCAGTAAATCGGAACTTCCTTACTCAACGACATTGGTCTGCAATGCGTCCACTCTAAAAAGTTTACCCAATATTGGGTAAAATGGGAACATGCATGTTGGTTGGGTAAAAAGATACTAAATACTTTGTAAATTTTACGCAATGTTGTATTGAAATTTACCCCTTAAACATGCATTTTGCCAAATATGGGGTAAAAAAATACCTAGCAAACATTGTATGTTCCCTTTCTACCCAATATTTGGTAAAATTTTAGTGTCTTTATAGAGTGTTCTTGTTAAAGATTGTCAAACTGTCAAAACTTGCGTAAAGGAATGCTTTGTGTCTAATCATGGCAGCATTACTATTTCTGCTATTTCTATTCTTTTTCTTCCTGAAACTGAAAGGAAGTCGAACTTTTTCCTCGGTGTTCACTATCGATGAGCTGGGTGGTTCTCCGGTGGACTTCAACCCATCCTTTGCTGATCCTACCAGTCTCGCTTTTCAGGAAGGTTCGGATGCTGTCACGGGTCTTGTAAGTTGATCATCCATTGCAAACAGAGGGGAAAATTCAGAATGAGTTACATCATTTGGGGTCATTCTAGTTGCAGTATTGAAATTGATTTTAGCGATGTTGATTGTTAAAAAAATACGAACTAAACTGAACAGCTAATAATGCTGAAGGATCCGAAAAAACAATAAGCTTTGCTTTTTATGCAGGTTCCCTCATATTTCACCATATTTTGAATTGTCTTTGGTTTCAAATCGCTGTATTATTTAATTTAGATGAATGCTGCCATGTCCTAATTTTCATACGATGTTATTTCTTCGGGTGTTATGAGGTTTTTGTACTATGTTCATAATTATGTGAAATATGATAAATAGAGTCAATATCAATACCAAGTTCACCGATGAGATGCTCTTTCATACGATATATTAGTTTACTATTAATGAGCACCACCCAGACACGTGATTAGTATCTCGCAAATGTTTCAATGTGGAGATTAAAGACTTTGTTTATAACATCGAAATTCTCGGATTTCCCCCTTTTAATTCCGCAGTTACCTCTAGCTTTTGAGGCTGCTGGAATGCCCGGTGTCATCGGCATAGAAGTTGGTGGGTTTTTCCAAGGCAGTCTGATGTGCGAGATAATTGTTTATGTGGGTAAAGAATTCGACGGCACTGAGATCGATCTGAAAAATGTTCTTATGCCAAATGTATCTTCAACTCGCTTCTCGGATGGTTCACACGAGATATTAATTCGACGAGACTCTGTCACTGTTCATGGTATGAACGTACTATTATGCGACCATTTCCACCTTTTTTTTAAGGAGGGGGGGGGGTCTTTTCAGTGATTTAGTTTAAAAAGTATGCACTTATGCATTCAAATCAATACATTTTTGTAAATTATTCGTATTTACTTAAAACCAAAGTTAAATTTTACATTTAAATGTTAAAATGATGACAATTATATTGAATTCTCTCCATAAGTCAAAGTGAATTATAATAAGTGAAAGAATTTGTTCACATGAATTATCCGGGAATAAAGTTATTCATAATTAAATGAACATAAACTGGATCGCTTGTTTTAATAAATGTACCCGGGTTTTTTTCTTGCACTGCATGCGTACGCTCTCAATTTATAGTAAAATACAGATCCTCAAAGCTGCTACGACATCAATTTTTCTCGACATGCTGTCAATTTCATTCCAGTTATTATTATAATTTTTTTTAACCTGAAAGATGAATTAGCCTACCATAACTGAAATTTGGATTTCTTCATACATTATTATGTTTATAGAAATTACCCACAGCGATCCATGCAGTATGCCAGAGTTAAACGACTGTTCCGTTAATGCTGTGTGTTTGAATGAAGATGAGAGGGCTTATATCTGCTTATGTATGGAAGGCTATAAGGACATGTTTCCGGAATCGCTACCTGGACGCTACTGCATGGAAGGTAATTATTTTTTTGTTAATTATTTAAGATGGGCTCATTACTTCACGTCTACCATAAATCAGATTCAAAAGCTTCACTCTAAGAAGAAGAAGAAGATAAAACTTTTTTCTCATCTCCATTATTTTTGTTTCATAATTGGACGGAACCCTTCTTACCATAGTTTTATTTGCACAAAGTTGTAAGTTATTGAATAAACAAACGTGGAGAGCATCAACAATTTGCAGTGTTGCTTTGTGTTCACGCCCTCTACGTTCGTTAGTATTTATATTTGATAGAAAAGAAATCATGATTGAAAGTTTGTTCTAATTGGTCTATTTAGTAATGAGGGTGCCGTGAACCACACCTTGGTGTCATATGCCGAGTAGGCCGCTTTCCCATGGTGCCATGGTATCACGGCGATTGTGGTGTTTATTCTTTTTTTTACATTCCTGCCAGACAAACGATTTTATGTCATGTTTACTACCAACTATAAAAAAAGAAGTTTTCGTAACCACTATACAGACGCCTTCTGGAACGCAGAGAATCTATTGCCATTCAGGACAAAGCAGTCTTTGTCGAAAATCGGTGAACCAAAACAGCAGTTTCGTCTTTGACTATTTCTTATGTTGTATATTGTTTGAATTTCATATCATTTTTTTTACAGATTTCACAATAAATAACAACTTGACTGAACCATATAGTATTAAACAACGCTAATTCCACATGTTTAGGGAGGAAATAATCGTTGTTTTAAATGACCATTATGAAAACTTAGAATATGTTATTTTTCATACAAAAAACAAACAAAAGAAATAGTAAGTGGATAGCGTCCTCAGCTTCCTCATTTGCATACCGACCAGGATGTGCATATAACGGTTTTGTGAAATTAAGCGAAACTTCAAAATGTCATAACTTTCTTATTTTACTTCCGATTTTGATGAAATTTTCAGTGTATGCTTGTTGGATTTTTTTCTTTTTGACCCTAATAATGTCGGCATTCACGAAACTAAATAAAAAATATATTTGATATTAATTATTTCCTAGATAAAACATCAACGACACCATCAGTAATAGACAAGGAACCAGGTAAAACACGAATTGTCATGTTTTTCGTTAGATTTCCACAGTGTATTTATACTTTTAGGATTAAAAGAAAAAACCCAAGCAGTCTGGTAAAGAAAAACAGGAGAGTTATGCTTACCGTTGGTATAACATTACGGTGATAAAACAATCGTGCAAATGTTCTCATGTGTTTTTTCTTAATTCATTTTTAACTACCTTAATCACATCGACATCCATGATACATACATGTACAAGGATTGGAGTTCGCTGCTAACTTTCACTCTTTAAATTCATGGTCAATTTGAACCGGCAGTTGAGCCATTGGCCCGTATTCTGAACTCGGGTTTAAATTAAATCATGGGTTTAAAGATTTAGTTTAAAGGGGAATGAAACCTTTGGAACAAATAGGCTTGTGTAGAAACAGGAAAATCAAAGCATAAGAATAAAGAAAGTTTGAGAAAAATCGGACAAATAGTGAGAAAGTTATGAGCATTTGAATATTGCAATCACTAATGCTATGGATATCCTCACATTGGCAATGCGACAAGGATGTGTGATGTCACTGATGAGCAACTTTCCCTTTGGTGGACTATAAAATACCCTCAAAATGTCTCTTTTTGCTTTTTCTTATGATGATACAAACTCTTTATCCATGATGTATTTTAAAAAAATATGTATTACATGCCCTCATGTAGAAAGAACAGTATGATTTATGGATAGATGTGATAAAAGAGGCAATTCAAGTGAAATATACAGTATACTAAAGTAATGTGGAGAGTTGTTCACAAGTGACATCACACATCTTTGTCGCATTGCCAATTTGCTATCTCTATAGCATTAGTGATCGCAATATTCAAATGCTCATAACTTTCTCATTATTTGTCCGATTTTTCTCAAACTTTCGTTGATCTGTTTCTTTGATTTTTCTGTTTTCACACAAGCTATCTTGTTCCAATGGTTTCATTCTCCTTTAATTACGGAGGGCCAGTTGGAGCACAAATCTCCAGTAGTACAATTGTACATATTTATTAACTCTTATGACTATCCAATCATTTTTAACTGTTTCAGAATGATAACTGAAATATTTTCTTCATTATGAAAGCAAAGGGAAACAAAGTAGTAAATATAAGAAATATACAATATAAACATATTTTCTTTTTTAGTTATTGGCTCTCCATGATTTAAACACAGAGTTAGACCATGGTCTAAGTTAGTTATATAGACTTGACTTCAAAATGACGGACCACTGGGTCCACATTACGTTCCAGATTAAATAAACAGAAATGAAATAAAACCATCTCTGGTAGGTCCATGATAAAACA
Organism: Lytechinus variegatus; assembly: GCF_018143015.1. Lineage (NCBI taxonomy): Eukaryota > Metazoa > Echinodermata > Echinoidea > Temnopleuroida > Toxopneustidae > Lytechinus > Lytechinus variegatus. Next base: position 11,856,463 of record NC_054749.1, read on the forward strand.
TACCATCCGAAGAAGAGGAGGCGGAGGGGGTCAGATGTGATCAAGAATTTACTGAACGCAAAGAGACACATCTCACCTTATCCCTTGGCATTGTTTACTCGTAACGGAGTGTGACTCCCAAACAGACTGATTTTCCGAGCAAATTTTATCGAGTTGGATTTTTTTCTTTAGGAATGTGTTTAAAAAACAATAAAAAAGTGAATAAACAATCTGAATCACTATTTAAATGAACATTTATATCAACTAATTTTCTTTAGTAGCTATAGCCTTTTTTATATTCAAACATTTTATGTTATTATTCAAATAATGAAACAGTTTTGTAATAACGCTTTTATGCTCTTTTCGTCCATCCCACCCACTCGTGACACCAGGAACTGGTTTTGATAAGAGGAATATTTTCATCGGTATAGTTTCAAGCGTTGCCATCGTAATCCTACTCGTCTTAATCGTGTTTTGCTTCAACCTTATTCGCATTCACCGTGAAGAATACAAGGTGAAGAAGCGAACTGCTGCACAAGAGAAGGCCATCGAAGTCAAAACTCCTGAGGTAATGAAACGCGACATTCTCTTTTGTGCCATATACTCATTTATAGCTTAAAATGATATCTTAGGTTTACGTTTAGGGTTGGATTGTCAGGAACATGAGTAATGAACTACTGTTATGAAGAATGACCTGGGGCCTGGTGCAAAAAAAGTTGCAATCGATCGCAACTCTAAAAATCATGCGCAACTTGATTTTCAACCAATCAACAGCGCGCATTTGGGATTAGCGACTGATTTTTTGGACTTGCGTTTAAACGCAACTCTTTCTGCAACAGACCCCAGATCTTTGTCTTTTAAGTTTCATAAAGCAAAAATAAGATATATCTTATATGTATGACAATTCAAGATAAAAATAGCACAATTAATGCTCAATTTACTCTCATTTACCATACTGACATAAGTCGCTCGTATTCTTGCCATTGATATTGACGTCATATTATTGTAATGTTTATTTACTCTATCATTTTTAGGTGATGATCCTTGAACGCTAGAACCACCTTTTTTGATAAATTTAATGGATTTTTTGTTAATTTACAGAAATGATGACAAATTATAACCCAACTTGTTTCAACCAATCGAATGCGCGCATTTGGGATTGCGGTTGACATTTCGACTTGCGTTTAAACGCCTTTCCGAAGAGTGCTTATCTGTGTTTCTCTTAATTTCTCGGTTTATTCTAGGACTTTGTCCAGTCATCAGTCCCCGATGTCTTCTTCAAGAAATCTAACTTGGACGATCACACCTATATCAATCCTAACCCACAACTAGATAAGCAGCATCCGTCTGCCTTTAACTTGGATGCAAAGAATCACGCTACGACTATTGACGAGCTTAAGGAGTAGTCAAAGACGGATCGTCACGAAATTGTCAACTGTTTTTTTTCAAGTTTTAATTATTCGAAATCAAATGGAATGAATTCATTTGATGATATGATCACAAACATGTTCATTCTCAAAAGAGTACTTTTTTGTCATAAAGTTTTAACTATTCGGAATCAAATGGAATAAATTTATTCAAAAATTTGATAAATCCTCTATTAAGCTGTGAATGTCTTGCTTCTTTCAGAAAAAAAGGTAGTTGGTAATTGGTTTAAATTTGCCCCTTCAAATGGCGGGAAGAGATATGATAATCTTAACTTAACCTATAAAGCTTTGCGCGTTAAATAATAGAGAAGATCCCACCCGCATTAGTATAGATATACACTGTATATATTCGATATAATGCCTTTTGTATAATATTAACCTTCAAATTTCTCTCTTCGTTGTATTTGACATTTCACATTACCTTTGTTTTATTTATCTGAAATGTACTTTTTGATAAATAAATCAGTGTAGACATGTAAGTATCGTTCCTTGAATTGCAGCAGTTTCGTTCTTTAGCGTAGTTAAATTACAGTAATTCATATAAAGTTATTTAAATTGTAGTTTGCATTCATTAGAAATTTTGTTATATAATATCAAGATGGTGACAAGCCTTTTTCATTCATCTGTTTGTGTTAAAATGTGTTCTCATCCAAGGAAATTACTACTGAAAGAAAAATATGCAAGAATTAATAATATTTTAATGGTGACTCTTGTATTATGCTTGTTGGATATGATAAGTTCACACGTACAACAAATAATTTGTTTATCTATCAGATTGCTTGAAATACGATTTGTATTAAAAGAAAAGAAAGAAAAGATATTTAATATTTTTATTGTATTGAAATACTCGTTGTGCGACTTATCAAAGGTGTACTCCAGGCTGAAAATATTATGACTTGAACAGATATTGAAAAAACAGACAGATACAAAATTGAAAAATTTCATGAAATTCGGACAAGGAATGACTAAGGTATGAAATTTTAAAGATTTGCATTATTTCGGTGAAACAGTTCTGAGCGTTTCTTCACAGACATTCAATGAGCAAACTGACGATGTCCATATCCCCACTCCTTCTTTGCATTTCATTATAATGTTATGAATTTTATTCAAATACTGTCCTCTGAGAATTGAAATAAATTGGATTGAAAACTGATTTAATACATTAAATATTCATTGCTACAACTTATTTTATTATAAGATACATATACCATGCCTACAGACCTGAACATATGAAAAAAGAGCAATAACATTATTACAGGAAAGTGGGGACATGAATTCATCAGCCCACCTAATGAATATTCATGACGGCGTGCACACTTAACTCTTTTCACAAAATAATGCAGATTTTCCCTTCAATAACTTTGCTATCTGTTATCAGATTTTGATGAAAGTTTCAGCATTTTACTTTGTGGTTTTTAAATCATATATTTGAATATGATTATTTTCAGCCTAGAGTGTCCCTTTATGATAATGTTATACGCCCGTTATTCCCGGGGTCTGCTATGCTACTTCAGGGCTTCCTTATTCCAATGTCACGTTATAAAAAAAAACAGGTTAATTGCATATACGAATATGTTCATCAGTCAATGCTTCCAATTGAGAATGTGTTTATGCGCGGGTATAAATTCTTATCGGGAATATTTTGAATCGTTCAGGCGTGAATCCTCTTTGGAAATGTGCATTGCATGGGTACTTATTAACATGTTAATATATATTTGTATCGTATGAGACACATAAATGTATAGCATTATACGTGTTATACATGTTATAAGGTACTAGTGGTGGATCTAAAGGGGTGGGGAGGGGGTTTAACTCTCTTGGGCTCCCTAAGAGGAGAAAAAGAAAAGGGAGGGAGTTTCGGATGTACAAAATGGGGAGGGGGGGGGGGTGGTAACCCAAATGCCTATATGAGGGAGTGATGTGATTCGTTACTATCAGTACACGTGTTTCATACAATTACTATATAAAGCTATCAAGTAATGAACATACTTATAATCATACAGCAATACATCTACCTCCCCACTTCATCGCTTTTTCTTTACAAGTATTAGAATCTTAATTACGATAAATGAAATAAAATAAAATAAAATCTAGTTTATATGAACAGTAACGAACGGAAAATCATTCGCAAATTTGCTATTTTGGCGCCAATGCACTTGTGCGAATTAACTTCACCGTACTTCGTAATGAAGTTTGCACGCATAATCTCATACGTGCACATGATTTTCTTACATGAAATAAACAATATTTCCTGTCATAATGTCAAATACATACTAAGGGCAACTAAACAACTAATCTCTTTTTCTCTTTACTCAGCTTCTTTGGGTAAAATCATCCTAAGATGCATTTTTTGAAGGATTTTTTTTCCCAAGAAACAACTTTACCAGTTCTTTAGCGGAATCCGCCATCTTGCTTGTGTGCACTTTTGCACACAGTGCTATGTCAGGCATGGTGAAACTCACACAAAAGTCCCACTCGTTTTACTTGATTACTTGAAATGAACTTGCAAAATCGAGCGTAGTCATTTGCTTCATACGTAATGTTTGATTAAATTAATCTCCAACTAGTGTGAATGAACAAGGTAATCCGATTTTAAGGCCAAACATACAAAGATTACCGAGATTTACTTCTTAATTCGACGTAAACTTGAACAAGAAACTCATCAGCTTTCCTCGCATCACTTATTACTTAAAACATTAATGTTCAAGACATGACACAGGTTCATTTTTAAAAATTCTTTAAAAAAAAGTTTTGCTATTCAAGAAAGTGGAGTTGCTCTGACTTTTACCTTCTGTTAAATCTCAATATTGATATTTTTTCCATAGTAGCCGTTATAGCAAGGGTTTTATCAGGCCTTTTTAGACGATATGGAAAGAGCAGGGGCCGAGGGTGTGGATTCAGGCATTTGCCGGGGTCGCCCCCCTCATTCCAGTAGAAACTGGAAGAAAATGAATCGAAGTGAAAACGAAAGAGAATAAGAATAAAAAAGGACGCCTCTGAAAATGGAAAGAACAGGCCGTACCAGAATAGTCATGTAAACACCCCCTTCAACTGATATAAAGATGAAAAACAGAGGAATGAGAAAACGGCCTTGCCCCAAGTTTGTTGCTTCACAACTCCCATGGACTTGGCCAGGGAGGACTATCGTTTTGTTACCATTGTTACTGGGGGTGTTGTGACAATGTCAAACACCCCCAGTAACAATCAGACGCAATAAGTATTTCAACCAATGAAGTACGGGCATGAGGGACTAGTGCTTGATGATTTGAATTGCGATCAGACGCATGTTTTCTGCAACTAAACCCTGCATGCCTGGATATGACCTTCAGTTATTCTTTGGAACAAAATCATAAAAAAGCAGAGGTGGACAATGAATTCGTTTTAAAGTGCGAAAATCAACTAGGTATACGAAATAATAACTTCAAGGAAAAAAATTATTTTCACAGTTGTGTTGAAGTGTTTTCTTCTCTTCAAGAAGGACACATCAAGTTTGATATGATGAGCCAATATTTGTTCATCATTCCCAATAATGAACACAATGTCCACGCACGTTGTGATGCTACATTCAAGGTTTTTTTTTTTACCGTTCTCCACAAGTGAGCTTGACAGCCTGCTTCAGCTGTACTTCTGTCATGTCTGAGGAAAAAAAAATATTTTTTATAATGGAAAATGCCGTTTTAAACCAAGAATGAAATGTGGCCTGCTTCAAAATGAAATGCCCTTTTGGAAGCCAAAAAAAAGATACATTTTAGATTAGAAAATCTCAAAATTTTGGCTCGCGCTTCACATTCGCATCAATTATTGTGTAGTATGGTACTCATCATGTTCATGGTTGCAAAAATGCTTAGAATGTCAAGATTCGAGGTTGGAATATAACAAATCTTGGGCTCGCGTTTCGATCTCGAATCGATAAGTGTGTAATAAAATATAGCGCTTTCAATAACTCGCTGATCCGGACCAGTTTCGGGCTAAGTCGTACAATTTTGAGTTTATGGATAGCGGGCTACTTCAGATATTTTGACGCTACCTTTATCAGCTCCAGACTAGCGCCAGGCCCGCGTGACGAGTTTTTTTCCTGCTGTAGTTAAAGGTCAAGTCCACCTCAGAAAAATGATGATTTGAATCAATAGAGAAAAATCAGACAAGAACAATGCTGAAAATTTCATCAAATTCGGATGTAAAATAAGAAAGTTATGACATTTGAAAGTTTCGCTTATTTTTAACAAAATGGTTACTTGAACAAGCCAGTTACATCCAAATGAGAGAGTCGATGATGTCACTCACTCACTATTTATTTTGTTTTATATTGTTTGAATTATACAATATTTTAATTTCTACGAATTTGACGATTAGGACCTCCTTGCCTGAAACACAAAATGTTAAAATGATGGAATTCCACGTGTTCAGGGAGGGATGAAACTTCATTTCACATGACAATGACGAGAAAATCAAAATATTTCATATTTCATATAATAAAATACAAAAGAAATAGTGAGTGATGTCATCAGTTCCCTCATTTGCATATCGACCGAGATGTGCATATAACTGTTTTGTGAAATAAAGCGAAACTTTAAAATGCCATAACTTTCTTATTTTACATCCGATTTTGATGAAATTTTAAGTGTTATGCTTGTTGATTTTTTCTCTTTATTCAAATGAAATTTTGTTGGGGTGGACTTGTCCTTTAATGAGCGCAATGGTGCGGACTGCTTTTAGCGCTAGACTGGTGCGGAAGCAAAATATTATATATTACTGAAAACGTATTCTGTTCCTGGTTACAAAAAATGCTTAGAATTTCCAATTTTCAGGTTGGATTATCACAAGCTTGCAGTAGATATTGTATCATTTTTTAAGTCAATTCAAATAAACATTTATTTTCTTCCATTTCACAAATTTCTATATTTTTCGGAAGCATAAATACATACAAAATTCAATTTGCCATGACGAATTTAAGTAAGTACATAATAGTCTTATAGAAGAAGGCGTACACCCTAAAAGCAAAGGCTTGCGGCGTGATATACGCCTATATACATAAATACATGTACAATATAGTAAACAATACAAAGAAAAGACGAAAAGCTAGAAAATAACAGGAAAGAGAAGAGAAAGAAAGGTAACGAGATGTGAGACGTGAGCGGGGAGGTTGGCATGAATTGCTAAATAAATAGAGCGCTCTACAAACGAATTAGTGGGGGCAAAATATAAATGCGGCAACAACAATTATATGGTTCATATTATCATGTTAAAAGGAAACGAAAGATGAAAGATATTCACATATAGGATGACAATTTTTTTTTCATTTTATGTAGTCGGGAATTTCGTTCCATACTATTTGGGCCAGTACAACGAATCTTGTGTTGGACGATTACTTTTCTATGTTTTGGAATAAATATTTGATTATTTGAGCGGGTATCAACATGATGCATACGTCAACGAATCACGAATTATTTGTGAACTTTGAGAATTTAATTACCTGACCTGTATAGAAAATTACATTGTTGAAGTTTGTTGATGTCGTCTAATTTCAACAATTTTAGGGAATGAAACAAAGTTGTAGTATTTGCCAGTGGTTTCTAGTCGTCTGAAGAAATAATACGTATAATTTTTATTTTGAATGGAACATATTAATGGCTTTGGTATGTGTTAGCCGAGACCGAATCACAGTAATAAAAATATTCTAAGATTAAAGAGCAAAACTGTACGCAATAAAGTTTTAAGTAAGTGAAATTTTAGGCGATATATTATTCCAATATTTTTTTAATATCTTGTTCCAACATCAAATATCCTCTTCATGAGATACTAGATGCAATCCTCAGACCTCGACAGGTTTTTTTTCTGGTCAGTATATTAAACAGTAAAGCTCGCACTTCGCACTCGTTAATTCCTTAGTTAGATACACATCTTTTTAATGATTACAACAACTGCTCACAATGTTTGATTTTTAAGTCTTTATTACATGAAATGTCCATTGAAAGTTTGGGCTTGTGATTCGCGCTCGCAACATCTCGCAAGGATGCACTTTTATCAGTAATTAGCGCTATAATTCACCCAAAAGCGTGTTTTACAACTTCAAATTTGAAAAATGAAAAAAAAACCACTCGATCGCTACGCTCACTCGCGGCAAAAATAAAACCTACGTTATATGTCAGCAATAAAAAAATTAATTCAAAAAGGCTTTGCCCAACTTAATTACTACAAAACACAAAACTACTTCACGCAGATGATAATCTCATGTATGGTGAAAATACTCGTTTACACAAAAATGCCCATTTCGACATCTAAATGTCATTTTGGCTTTGCCCCTTAAAAAAAGACCCGATGTTCCGCTGCCCCTGACTGAGTTATCCAGAGGTTTCTACATTTCGTATATATGACTTTTTTCTTTCTAAATGTTGACTTTTGATATGATTACATTAAAACAACAAAGACTGTATGTTTTTAAAACCGTTAATTTTTTTTAATGGTTGCATGTCGTTAGAAACTCAATAACACCCACAAACACCCACCAACACACCCTCACAACTCCTCACACAACTACACATGCATATCCATGCCGTACCCACACAATATCTATCGTTTCATATTGTTGTTGTGGCGTCAACTCAGACGTAAGATACATGCCAAGTACTATCTATCTAACACACAATCTTTTATAACAAAACTTATCGTACCTTCAATGAGTTATACTTTATTTTTTGTTCAAATGTGTTTTTTTTTCTTCTGCAATTATTTTTTTTCTGGATTAAAGATAAAGCATTAATCTCGTCATTCATCATCATCATCATCTTTTTTTTTTTTTTTTTTTTTTGGGGGGGGTGTTTAAAGCAGCTCTTTCTTATATTCTATGACTACTTTAGGAAGGTCAACTCATTACTTGATAAAATGGAATTTGATATATTTCACACGTATTTCAATGTTTTTGAATTTACGTTGACATTTATAGATCGTTGCTTTGTTCCAAGTTTTCAATTCTTTGTGAAGATCGATTTTGTCTTGTATACACAATGTTGTACACCCTGTGAACGAATGGGACAGATTTCTCACGAAATTTCCATCTCTGGTCGTTTGTTTATTTTTTCACTTCTTTGTTCTTTGAATAAAGAATTCAACCTTTAGATAAGTATACAGCCTCCCATTCACACGGTTACCTCGAGGGGGAATCCCCGTTATTGGTTTCTTATACAAAACTAGTGTGGTTAGATGACATCATTTGTTTTGCCGTGAGAGGACCGATATACTTATTTCATGAGATTTCACATCAGGACTGCAGGCGCCTCTCTGTCCATTCCATTATTTCCAAGGTAAGTTTTTAATGGGTACAAGGTATTGTTGCCTTTTCACGTTTTAGTGTCACTTTGACCTAGTTTTCATACCAAACAGGTGTTAAATAGAAAATAAAACGTCCTTCATGTTCTTCTTGGCAGTCCTAAACAAACCGCCCTCAGAAGAAATATCACAATAGAGGTTTTTTTTATCGAGATCCTTCAAATTTGATCTGAATTGCAACCTAAACTGCCTTGAATGCCAAAGCATGGGCCTACAAGGGTCCATGACCAAAGTCGTTGCTGTTCTAGTTGCTCTATAATGTTTTTGTGGTACACACATCATATTTTGAGGCTACTCTAAAACTGATACCGACCAGAGGATGATGGCATCAAAGTTGATTTCACATGGGCCAATGGTCGTAGTCTTCATCATATTATCTATATGCAAAGGCTCTGCTTCTCAGACGGGTATGTAGATCAGAATCCAAATCCTGTATATATATATATATATATTATATAAATAGTGTACAATCTGTTGTACAATATACTGGATTATATGTACGACAAATATAAAATTATCCCGAGTGCAGGTTTATTCCACCGAGGCCGAAGGCCGAGGTGAAATAGGCTTGCACGAGGGATAATTTTATATTTGGAGTTCATATAGTCCAGTAATATTGTATGATAGAACGTTCACTATTTATTATAGTAAATAGATCCCTCAATCTAAGCCCCCCATCATGGATTTTGCCATCCAAAAATCGAAAGTTATATTGTACATATGTACAATATAACTTTTTGAAGGGAGGTCACGTGGTACAAATCCAACCAATCACAGCTCGTATTTTACTACCACTATTTACTATATATATATATATATATATATATATATATATATTGTAAAGAAATGGATGAAGAGAACAATGGTAGGCGTAGCTTAAATCAAGGTTCCCCAGAGCTATCTACCCTTTGGAAAAATTGGTGATGCCGAAAAAATGTCTCTGCCGGGAATCGAACCCGGGCCCCCAGCTTTGAACACCACAGAGACGGTTAGTAGCTAGGGCGAGCCCGATCCGATTGACCGTCAGATAGACAGATTTTCGACACTATACCAATTCCTTTGTCGGGTGAAGGTGAGTTTTGAACAATGACAAGCCGCCATGCCTCAGCTGGATCAAAGCTATTGCTTCGATACAGTACACATATGGGAGAAGAAATACAAATGTGTAAAGTTATACATGTACAACAGCTTTTGGCAACTCTTTTTTATTTAAATATTGTAAAGAAATGGATGAAGAGAACAATGGTAGGCGTAGCTTAAATCAAGGTTCCCCAGAGCTATCTACCCTTTGGAAAAATTGGTGATGCCGAAAAAATGCCTCTGCCGGGAATCGAACCCGGGCCCCCAGCTTTGAACGCCGGTGCCTTAACCACTAGACCACAGAGACGGTTAGTAGCTAGGGCGAGCCCGATCCGATTGACCGTCAGATAGACAGATTTTCGACACTATACCAATTCCTTTGTCGGGTGAAGGTGAGTTTTGAACAATGACAAGCCGCCATGCCTCAGCTGGATCAAAGCTATTGCTTCGATACAGTACACATATGGGAGAAGAAATACAAATGTGTAAAGTTATACATGTACAACAGCTTTTGGCAACTCTTTTTTATTTAAATATTGTAAAGAAATGGATGAAGAGAACAATGGTAGGCGTAGCTTAAATCAGAGGCGTCGATCCTGGGGGGCAGGGGGGGGGGGCGATCGCCCCACCAATGAAAATATTGGGGGGGGGGGGGCAAACATATCATTTTGCCCCCCCCCCCCAATAATTCCGGATATGCCCCCCAAAAAACAAGATTGTAATGTTCAGCAAGCGAGATTGAGATACACAACTCGTTCTTTATTTAAAATCGTGCCCCAAATGTCCGCTTTTTTAATTGGAATATAAAAATTTTCATCTCGCGCTTCGCGCTCGCATCATTTCTTTAGCAAAAACCCATACTTTTCATGATTAAATAGGTGAATGTAAATGTCCCGTTTTCAGTTCTAAGCCTCACTAAAAGAACTCTTGCTTCGATTTGCAATCATCTTTTTTTTTATATATATCTTGTTCTTATAAAAAACGTTCATTAAACTGTCATTGTTTCAGATGTGAATATCAAAATTTTCAGCTCGCGCTTCGCGCTCGCATCTATTCTTCTTTTAGATACCAATCTTAATCATTGGTACCAAAAATGCTTAGAATATCAAGCTTTCAGGTCACAATATAAAGAAATTTCAGCTCACTCTCGGCACTCATACTATCTGTGTAGTGAGATATTATATCATTCTCATGAGTTACTACAAACAGTCCTGAACACGCACGCTTTTCCTGTCAGTATAAAAAAATCAGCTCGCGCTTCGCGCTCACATTATTTTTTTGGGTGAGATACGTGTCTCTGTTCACGAGTCATATATATATATATATATATATATATATATATACATATATATATGTGTGTGTGTGTGTGTGTGTGTGGGTTTTGTACGATCGACCGCCTTTGGAACGTTAATGATTTTGCCCCCCCCCATCTGAAAAATGGATCGACGCCCCTGGCTTAAATCAAGGTTCCCCAGAGCTATCTACCCTTTGGAAAAATTGGTGTTGCCGAAAAAATGTCTCTGCCGGGAATCGAACCCGGGCCCCCAGCTTTGAACGCCGGTGCCTTAACCACTAGACCACAGAGACGGTTAGTAGCTAGGGCGAGCCCGATCCGATTGACCGTCAGATAGACAGATTTTCGACCCTATACCAATTCCTTTGTCGGGTGAAGGTGAGTTTTGAACAATGCTTGTCATTGTTCAAAAGGCTTGTCATTGTTCAAAACTCACCTTCACCCGACAAAGTTTGTTAACGAGGTAAAGAAATATTTTTTGTCCGAGAAAGTGGTATCTTTTTTTTTTAGACATAGCTGTCATTTTCCAATCTTTAAGACATAATAACAATTTATTAGGAAGAGAATAGTCATTAAAGTTAAAAATCACAATGTGTTTTACCACTTTCGTCCATTTAAAGAGATACCGGTTAGGTAGTGGCTACATTTTAACTATTAAAGTAGAAATTAATGTATAGTTCTACAGTTAGGGTGGTGCCACAACAACCTTAACGATCCCCATAATAATAGCAAGTGGAAAATATATTGTAAATGAGTAAAGCTTTGTCATGATTTATTATATATGGGGCTATAATGTTTAAATTTGACTGTTAAAAATCTTGCAAAAATCTGTTAACTGCATAAACGTTGATAATGAAAAACAAAATGTTACAATTTCATGTGTTACAAATGCCCCATAGCCGTGATAACTTGGATGAAGCGGTTGGTCCTTTTGACCCTGACCCATTGCATGCTTCAACAAGCCCTAGATTTAAATGTTATTCATGTCTTTACCTGATAATGATATGATTGTCTACTAAAAAGAAGTTAGGTCTATATCTTTAAATGTTTGAAGATTACTGATCTATTATCTTACCATGAGTAATTCTAGGTTCCCTTTGCATAAAGGCTTGTTATATGATACCAATTCAATTCACTGCCTGACACTAGTCGTATATCTATAGAAGATATGAAGCAAGTCATTTTATCAATCATTCCGTTTATATCAGAACACAGTACCCAGAAGGTAGAAATTCCTTGCATGCTCAAGAAATATTCATCGCTTAGAAACATTTTATTAAAGGTCAAGTCCACCCCAGGAAAATACTGACTTGAATAAATAGAGAAAAATCAAACTAGCATAGTGCTGAAAATCAAATGGGATGTAAAATAAGAAAGTTTTGACATTTTAAATTTTCGCTTATTTTTTTTCACAAAACAGTGATATGCACAGCTAGGTGAGTCAGTCGATGATGTCCATCACTGACTATTTCTTTTGTTGTTTTTATTGTTTGAATTATGCAATATTTAATTTTTTTATCGATTTGACAATAAGGGCAAACTTGACTGAACCATATAGTATTAAACAATGCTGATTCCACATGTTCAGGGACAAATCAATCATTGTATCACTTGACAATGAGAAGAAAATTATAATATTTCATATTTCATGTAATAAAATACGCAAAAAAATAGTGAGTGGATGACGTCAGAGTCTTTTCATTTGCACATACCAGCCAGGATGTGCATATAAATATTTTGTGAAATTAAGCGAAACTTTAAATCATAATTTTCGATTTTGATCCGATTTTATTGAAATTTTCAGTGTTATGCTTGTTGGATTTTTCTCTTTATTCAAATCAACTTTTTGTTGGGGGTAGACTTGTCCTTTAAGCGCTGTATATATGTTGCATATATTCTGGTACTACTCCTGATAAAAGAAAGAGTAGTCATGTTGTCCTAACTTAGAAAGTAGATCGGCCTATTTCATGAACATTTTAAATGAGGCTAATCAAGTAGCAGGCTACTGATCATCTTGCATTAGTGTTAGTCACAGGATCAAGGTGAAAGGAGATTAAGGTCAATGACCTTTGCCATGTTGGGGGTATCAAGATGATATCTTCATGTTAAATTTGAACATGGAAAGTATATGGACATATTTCATGAAACATGGACGTAAGGATAATCAAGTATCACTGACTATCTGAAGTGAGTTGCAGGTCAAGTTAATGATTAAGGTTATATAGGGTACGTTAATTTTGACAAACTCTTTCTAGTTACTCTTACAGTGTATTAAAACTCGTGTCTTAGTTATGACGTAAAAACTGATCGTACTTAATGTATGTACATTAAACGAATTCTTTGAGATATCACTTTTCTAACCAATAAAAGTTATTTCCATATAGTTGTAATATTTTGTCATTAGTAACTTGGGAATATTTTTTTTTATTCTCAAGAGCGCTCAAATCTGTAATTTTTTTGCATTTTTGTTTTGCCCCTCTATTGGTCGAAAGTAAAATTACAAGAAAATTATACAATCTCTTTTTTTAATAAAAAAAAGAATTTGAAAAATTCAATAAGCTTCAGAGCCAAGTTATAAGATGAATAGTTGTACTGGAAACCGACAGTGTAACAAAAAAAAATCAAGCATTTATATAAAAGAACAAGGGAAAATAAGCCAAACACTGCCAACCCTTATTTCCCCCACACAGGGAGTCCTATTTAGAGAACAAGGTACTATTATAGCTTTAGTTCATTGAATTAGTGGTATGGAGGTAAAGTTTATACCAACATGCTTTATTGTAGGCCTATTTGATATTTATGTGTTTTTTTTCTTTCCAGCACCAACCAATGCGGTTTACCAGGTTAACCAGAATTCCTTCACTGTATCATGGTCACCCCCATCAAACCCGCCATTCCAGCCGACTGGTTATCTAGTACAATATAGAGTAGGTGGAGTGGATGGAGGAGATTTTACAGCAAGTGACGTAACAACCATTACATTCCAAGGCACTGCTCCTGATGCTAACAGCGTCTTGGTTGCTACTTTGTTTACTGGTTTTAAGGAGCTTGGTGCTGAGGACATCGCTTCGGCTGTTGAGATTCAGCAGGGTAGGATATAATTTATATATTTTTAAGGGGCTATCTCTTTTTTCCACATTGTGGCAATTTAGGAATTTTGGGGGCTATTTCATTTATTTTAAGAGACACTTTAGTGAAAAATAAACAGGTATGTAACATAAGCATATCAATCTGCCAAAGTTGAATTATTGATTTTCTACACAATCTTGAATATTGTTCATGATTGTTTGCGACAGATCTTGGGGCGACTCTAGATTGAAACGTAGCTTTAAAGCATGCGTTTCAGGGCCAAAATCGCCCATTGCCACATGTATTTTTTTTTATATACGCTGCTCTTTGGTGTAACTTCCCTGAATATGGATAGGCTGATCAAGGTCATGAAGTCTGGGGGCATTGTGGTCTAGTGGTTACTACTCTTGTCATTGGGTCAGAGGGACATGGTTTCAAAATCCAGCCATGGTGTGTTTCCTTCAGCAAGAAATGTACCCACATGGTGCTGCACTCAACCCAGATGAGGTTAATGGGTAGCCAGCAGGATTAATTCCGTTAATACACTGAGCGCTGAAAGGCAGCTCGAGCTAAAGCCCACATCACACTTATTCGGAATCAACAGGGATCAAGCAGAAGCTGGCCGAAAAATATATTTTAAAAAATCTATAAATTTTTTGGAGGAACTTATGAATTCACCAACCTGACCAAGCCGGAGAAATTCAGTAAATCGACCAGGTGAATCATCATACACTAGTCAAAATGAACTGCAATGGAGTCAGACTGATAATTCGTGCTACATTCTTGGACATTCTTAGGCGCATTCTAAATATTCTGACTGCATTGTGAGTGCATTCGAAATATTTTTGTCATTTCGTTTGTCTGTCCCGAAGGTTTTAGTCATGTTCAAAACATTCGAGGGGTATTTTCGAACGGTGTTCGAAGTAGATGTAAAAGACCAACTGGTGGTCTAACAATAGTCCTTTCATTCCGGCAAATTCCGCCTGATTCGGAATACGTGTGATGGGGGCTTTAAGCCGACGTAATAATAATAATAAAAATGCACCTTGAAAGATATTGCTTCTAGATAGATGGCGCTATGTAAATACCTATTATTATTTTCAATATTATGAAAACTGCCAGAAAAGTGATCTTTGCCCGTAACTCCATTGGAAGATATAGCTTACAAAACAGTCTTGGAGTTGGACAAGCTGCATAGTATCACCAGAGACGATGCCCACCCCCTACATGAATTTGGAGTTTTCAGTAGGCCCGGGCGGATCCGGTTACCAAGAAACGGACCAGCAGGTTTAAAAGAGAAGGTCTTTTCTCACGAATGCAATGATTCCGTACAATGCTGATTACGATTTCTTATTTCTCAGATAATACTCGCGGCACTCTCAGTCATTGTAATAAGATTTGACTCTACAGTTGCACAAATTTATTATCCTATACCTTACAAGTCCTTTTACGAATACCTCACAAACATCAAGAGTGGTTTGTATGAGCGCGGTAAGAATGTCTGTACTCCAGGCGTTCTTCGAATGCCGCAAGAGCCATCTATGACCAACTTAAGGAAATATTTCTTACACTATTATCATAATAATTTAAGGATTCTATAAAGTATTGGCCCTCGAACCTACAAATCTTGCATGATTCTTAAATGTTCTTATCGCGTTGGTCAAGGCCCCTTTCGACGAGATGGTTTCCTAAGATGTTGAAAATAAATCTTGGACAAGACCAACTGTAAACTTACAAACAATCTGCGAGGATTGGTTTTATAATGCATTCTTGAGAAAATCTTACAAAATTATCCAAAAACTTGTACAGTATTTGTAGCAAAGGTTTTGAAGCCAGATATTTTTGTGACCAAGACAGTTTATATTACCAGGCATGCAGGCTGATAGTATGGACTGAGGGTCTTGAGTTCCAATCCTGACTGTGTGATATATAAATCAGACTAACCAGAAACTTGTACGAATGTCCATTTCACATTTTTTCCCCTTCATATTGCTGTTCCCTTATAGTACCGGACTCCTCATATTATCAGATTCACTTGTTGAACTTCATCACTTTATCCTGGTCAACCCCGCAAAACCCGACAGGAGTATTCGGGTATCTGGTGGGATATTCAGTAGGCGGAGTGGCCAATGGCGAGACCATCTTAGACAATATAGTGACAACGATTACATTTCAAGACAACAACTTACAGGGTAGAAGTGATATTGATCCGAATAGTGCATTCGTTGCCCATTTGGATTCTAATCAAGTTGAAATTCCAAACACTCGGTCTGTGGCCTCACTGCCCCCTCAGAATGGTGAGTACAATCTGCGTACAATAGCAATTCAATATGGCATTAACATGAAATACATAAAAATTGATACAATTTGACATTGTCTAATGAACCACATGATAAAAAAGTAAGAGAATAAAGGCAGAAGGTATATATGAAGGTTTATATGAAGCCTCGTAAAGAAAAGTTGATGAATAATTGTTACACTGGGAGTTTATTCAAATAGAAAAAATCAACTCAACATTGGGCTCAGTAGGTACCCCCCCGACCCAGCTCAAACAGTAGCTCAGTTGGTAGCTGATTTAGGACCCTGTTGCATAAAAGTTACTATTATTATGACTTTGCCTTCCAGTGGTAACTACCATGGTAACATGACCCAACAGCCAATCAAAATCAAGTATTTTATGAAAGATACCATTGGATGGCAAAGATACTATAATATTGAATTTTATGTAACGGGGGCCCAGGAGCTGAAGCTGTAGCACTGTCTTTTAATAGCTCAAACAATAATTCAGTTTGTAGCTCAGAAGGTAACCCAACATTATTGATAGCCAATTGGTAACTCTGTTGATTTTCGTTGTGTTGGTAGCTGAGCCCAGCCAGTCCAGTAGCTCAGACATTAGTTCCGTAGATAGTTCAGTCAGAAGCTCAATTGGTAACTCATCTTTGAAACAATAGGGTGCACAAAATAAAGACAAAGGGGATAGAGAAAATGAATGAGTTGTATATCACTATCACTTTTGCATTATTTCCTTCATATATCAGTTCGGTTTTTTTTTACTCCAATACTATCTTCAGACTTCACAAACAAGATTCACATATTACAAATGATACAAGATTGAAGATTCAACTACAATAAAGTACATTGTGGTACTTTATTGTAGTTGAATCTTCAATCTTGTATGCATTTCTAATATGTGAATCTTGTTTTTGAAGTCTGAAGATAGCAGTGGAGTAAAAAAACTGAACTGATATATGAAGGAAATAATGCAAAGGAGTTTATCTTATTCATTTAACACCTGGCTTGGTGCAGGCATACAATACAAAAATGCAAAAATGACTATACGATTGTGATCTTTTGCATGGTCAGCCCCCCACTTTGAAAACCGTTCCACGGCCCCTGCATAACTTTCTTTTATCCACGCTTTATGTCTAAGAGTTATCCTTGCACCTGTATTCATGTAACCAGAGGCGTCGATCCTGGGGGGGGGGTTGATCGCCCCACCAATGAAAATATTGGGGAGGAAACATTTCGTTTTGCCCCCCAAAGTCCGCATGTGCAAAAAATAAAATATGATTGTAATTTTACACAGAAATCAGCAAGTGAGATTGAGATATACACAACTCATTCTTTATGTAAAATCGTGCTCAAAATGCCCGCTTTTGAGATTGGAATATAACAATTTTCAGCTCGCGCTTTCGCGTGAATCATTTCTGTAGCAAAAACCTTTACTTTTCATGATTAAATGGGTGAATAGAATGTCCCGCATTCAGTTTTAAACCCCAAAAGAACTTCGATTTGCAATAATCTTTTGTTGGATCATATTTTATTTATTTTGTTCTTCATTAAAAACGTCCATTAAACTCAATTTTTTCAGATCGAAATATCAAAATTTTCAGCTCGCGCTTTGCGCTCGCATGATTCTTTGTTTTTAGATACCCATCTTAATCATTGGTACAAATTGCTTAGAATATAAAACTTTCAGGTGTCAGCTCGCTCTCGGCACTCGCATTATCTAGAGTGAGATATTTTTATGTATTCTCCTCATGAATTACTACAGACAGTCCTAAACAGGCACATTTTTCCTGTTATCAAGTCAGTATATTACAAAATTTCAGCTCGCGCTTCGCGCTCGCATTAAATTGTTGGTCAGATATATATATATATATGTGTGTGTGTGTGTGTTTGTTTTGCCTTTGGAAAGTTGATTCATGATTTTTGCCCCCCCCCCATCTGAAAAATGGATCGACGCCCCTGCATATCACTACATATCTCAGTTGGCTGCTTAGTCTGTAGCTCAGTCGATAGTCCAGTCTGTAGCTCTGCATCGATAGCTCACTCAACTCATTTTATGTTGGGAGAACAAATATCTTATTTTGTCTGCTATCTGCCCCCCAAAAAATCAGATAATCATAGGGTAATTTTAAGAAGTTGTTCTAATTCAACATTTTGTTCCCTTCCTTATATTTCTTAAAATTTTCTTTGCAGTGATACCTTCTCCTCCCGTGTCCGCTACCATACAACGGACATCCGACACGAGTTATACTATATCCTGGTCTAGCCCGGGGAACGTCGATGGTTATGTCATCTCATACGCCGATGGTGCAGTAGTCAATTCTATAGAGCTACCTGCAGATAGGACATCCGAACAGGTCCAGAATCTTCAACCCAATACAGATTACACATTTAACTTGTACAGTCAACGGAATGGTATCAGAGCTCAAGCTAGTCTCACTGAACTTCCCCCTGTGGTAACACCAAAAGGTACCTAATACGCATCAGGTTAAGTGTTCTCTTTCCTGTAAAGCAGAGCGAGACTATATAGGTGCCGCTTTTTCGACGGCGGCGGTGGCAGCAGCATCATCATCAAAATTAAAAACCAAGGATAAGTTTTTGAAATGCCATCATCATCATGGAGCTAGTTCATGAAACCAGATTAACAATTTGTAGCTGTTGCTAATAAAGGAAAATTAACCTATGAGTATTCTTATTTTATGCCAAACTCTTTAAAACTAAGGAAAAAGAAATGTTATTAGTGTCATGTTGATCATCTGAACTGTTCATTTAAATAATAAAATAATAATAATAACGTTTTATTTACCCAGGGTAGCCACTTCAGTTAGGAAACTGCTCTATCAGCGGGCCCTGCATAACATTATATGTTATTATTACCCTTCTCCAATCTAAATGCTGAGCGCCTAGCAAGAAGGCAGAAGGTCCCATTTTTATAAGTCTTTGGTATGACTCGGCCGAGGATCGAACCCACGACCTCCCGTTCATGAGGCGAACGCTCTACCACTGAGCCACCATGTCCGGTTATAGTGTTATTCTGGATTCAGTTATAGTGTATTCTGGATTAATTGAAATTTGATATAGATTTTCATGCTTTGTGGGGGCGCACTTACTAAAGGCAGGTCACTTCTGGACTATGGGGCCAATGATGACAGCACACTAATTTCTTTGGTCCTGGACTATGCTCACTATGACCGGCCATCCAATTCCAAGCTCTTTGATTTTGGCAGCAAGATCCCAGTGTCGCACTTGCATATACCTTAATAGAGATGTGTTGGTGTGTTCTTGAACTAAACATTATTATGAAATGATGAAAATGATGAAAATCCATATTTTATTGTTCAAAATAGACATGAAACGAAATACTCCGAAAATTTGCATTGCCCAGTTGATCGTGGCCCGGCAGTTCGCTGTGCAGCGCCAGATCAACGAGGCTCTTTCCCTTGAATGCCAAACAGGGTAGCAGCAACTCCCATCTTTTCCTTCGCAATAATTCCATCATTGCACTGTTATTGTGTTCTCCTGTACCTTGAATACAAATAGGATGTTATTATGTTTGTTTGTAGGTTACCAGTATCAACACTTTATGTTAGAAAGCAAAAATTTTAAGAAAATGTGTAAAAAATTAATCCCTTCTTCCATTTTGAGTCAAGGCACAAGATTGTGCTCCCTCACAGATGTTTTGGAACATTATACCCGTGTGAGTACAAAATTACTTGATACCTCACAAATCCCAAATTGAAGAAAAATATATGTCATTTACGCATAATTAAAGACCTGAAAGAGTATGTTCTCCCAAATAATTTGATACCATATTTATGTGGTAGGCCTATGTCTTAGCGCTTGGATGATCGGTAGGTTTTCTTTGCAGTGATGTAAATTGTAATTTGTGCCAAAGTATAAGGCATGACTGCAATGAATGAATCCAGATATCAATAATGTCATAATCCTACATGGGTTGCATTAAAATCCATTTCAAAACACCTTTTCAATGATTTACAGTATGATTGTTTAATTAACACCTTTCTTACTGTCAATTCTCAAGTTAGATTCATTGAAAGGATTTGCAAATATGTTTACTATCTCAAGTAGTTTTTTATGACATCCTTGGCATCTGGATTCGTTCATTGCTGTCATGTCTTACGTTTGGTGCAAATCAACATTTACATCACTGCAAATAACACCTACTTGGTATCCCAGCGTGAAGACATACCACATAAATATGTATGAAATTATTATGGAGAAATTACTCTTTCCAGTCATATATAATGATCATGTATTCATGACACATTTTTCCTTACATGGGGAATGTGAAGTGTTTTTTGACTCACACAGTAGTTTGCTGACCTTTGACCTCAGAAAAATATCTATTTCAAACTTCTAATATTTTACTTCTTTATTGAATAAATATAGACAACACTATTTTCACCATCGATGACCGTGGTGAGGATTTAATCAACATTGTCTGGGACCATGACCCTACACAAGGCATTATATCATATCACCCGACTCTCCTTCAAAATGATGGTGTCACCCTAGTACAAGATGGAGGACTTATTGGTGCCCCAGCAGGAGCTGCACCTCTTACACATCGATTCACTGGACTGGACCCGGGAACACAGTACACCGTTGATATTAACATTGTGTCGAGTGCAAATCCAACTACTGAAATTGACTTTGCAAGTGATTTGGCTTATACACGTAAGCACAATTATTTCTGAATGTTGACTTTACCATAGTGTTTTTACCATTATAGATGAAAGTTGGTTGTCTGGGAAGTCAATGATTTTTTTTCTGGAAATATCTTTCAAGCTTCCATTAAATTACAAATAATTTTGGAAGCTAGATCTTTTACAGACAAAATGTACAAAATATTTGGTTCAGAGTGCAGGAGTGTTGAAGGGGTAAAAATAACAAAATCATTGTTTTGCCCAAATCATACTTTGGGACAATAAAAATATATATATAATATAATTGATACCGATATGGCAGTGGAAAGCAAGTTTCAGTCCTTCAGGAATTAGAATTATCTAAGGGCTATTTCTCAATGATTTCCCCTTTCACATAGAGTAAATATCACTTCGGCTGCTTTGGGGGTGATTCAAGGATGACTTAGAAATGCCAAATTGGACTGAGGACAAAAATGTGAAAACTCACCCATTACCCTTGGGGAAGGGGGAATTGCATATAAATTATTGTGATTATTGAGGGATGACAATATTTTTTCTGTGGTACACTGCATAGATGTAACTGCAAGGGTTTATAAATGAATAGGATTATATTAATCTTCTTAAATACCTCTATCATATAGGATGGGGGGGGGGGGGGGAGGGGTGTCCGGACACTTTATATTTTTGAAGCCTTCTTTTTTGTCTTTGGATTGCACTTAAGATATAAATTCAATGGTTGTAATCATCTTCTATTTTGTTCTCTACAGTATTTCTTAACATTTTATACTTAAAATTGATGAAACTGTGCTTGTAATTTTTTCCAAATGACTTTCTGAAATTGATTGTCGGGACATACAACTGGTTATATTCTCTGAAGCACACTTGATTGGACTAAAATGTTTTGTGTACTTTATGAAATTCAATTAAATTCTAACTTGATCGTTTTGGGGATTTTCTTCTTTAGGACCTAAACCACCAAACAACGTACTCCTGTATCCGCTCAGCCCAACTACCATCTTGTTTACATGGGAACGTCCCCTTCCACCAAATGACTTCTTTATTGACTACTTGGTGTCTGCTTCCAATGTGAATCTGGATTTTTCTGTGCAGAATGTCCTACCCCAAGGTGCTACCAGTAATGCTATACGTGGTCTTCAACCAGCTACTAGCTATGACTTGAGCGTTCTTACCAATATTGAACCTGTTACAAGCAACTTCCCTGGATTCACCGTTGTGCCACCAAGTAAGAGCATTAGGAGATTTTTCTTATTATTGTTTGAATTAAAAAAATTGGGGGAAAAACTATCTATATGTAACCAGCCACCCCAAAACCTACAATAAGTCACCCAAAATTCCTTTTGAGATTTTTTTGTTTGAAAAAGCACTCCCTAATCTTTATAATGATGTCTAACTTGTCAAAATTGATCAACAATTACCTTCACAAGTGCTTGATTGAACGCAGGGGAAATTCAGTGAGAGCTTCGAAGAATAAGTCTTGAGAAAACAAGGTTTGAAGCTCTGGGTTCACTCAAGCATGAGACGTGCAATCTATGCGATCTTGTTGGAAAAATGTTGCCAAAAACTTCTTTTATCTTTTCTTTTATACAACTTTAGAACTTCAGTTTCAGTTTGGTTTAAATTGTCTCGCCCACTATAGGTGAATTCGAGACTTAGGGATCCAAATGTCGTCCGTCCGTCACAAATCTAATGCCACATAACTCCACAACCATAAGTTGCTTTTCAACCAAACTTGGATGGTAGATGGACTTGGGGCACCTGCATCTTATGCTGCAGTTGGAGGTCACATGGTAAGGTCAAAGGTCATTTTCAGGTCAACGTTAAAGTTTACATGCAAGACTCTCTTATGACACCTAACTCCGCAACCGTAGGTCGCTTTTCAACCAAACTTGAATGGTAGATGGACTTTGGGGACCTGCATGATATGCTGCAGTCGGAGGTCACATCGTAAGGTCAAAGGTCATTTTCAGGTCAACGTTAAAGTTTACATGCAAGACTCTCTTATGACACCTAACTCTGCAACCGTAAGTTGCTTTTCAACCAAACTTGGATGGTAGATGGACTTGGGGGACCTGCATGTTAGGCTGCAGTCGGAGGTCACATGGTAAGGTCAAAGGTCATTTTCAGGTCAACGTTAAAGTTTACATGCAAGACTCTCTTATGACACCTAACTCTGCAACCGTAAGTCACTTTTCAACCAAACTTGGATGGTGGATGGACTTGGGGGACCTGCATGTTATGCTGCAGTCGGAGGTCACACAATAAGGTCAAAGGTCATTTTCAGGTCAACCTTACCTAACTCCTCAACCGTAAGGTGCTTTTCAACCAAACTTGGATGGTGGATGGACTTGGGGGACCTGCATGTTATGCTGCAGTCGGAGGTCACACAATAAGGTCAAAGGTCATTTTCAGGTCAACCTTACCTAACTCCGCAACCGTAAGGTGCTTTTCAACCAAACTTGGATGGTAGATTGACTTGGGGGACCTGCATGTTATGCTGCAGTCGGAGGTCACATGATAAGGTCAAAGGTCATTTTCAGGTCAACATTAAAATTTACGTGCAAGCCTCTTAAGGCAAGTGTTATTCCATCCCAGTCATATTACAATGAAGTTTCGATACAATTCTGTTGCATGCCCTCGCGAATCACGATATTTCTGGTTATTTTCATACGTGGGCGAGACACAAAATCGCTTTTGCCTTGTTTTTATATCTCATAAAATATCAAATACAATGTAACGTCCATCAAAAGACAGTAAATCATTGATAATAAAATAATACAATACATCACCATTATTCATAATAAATAAGACAAATGTTATGCAATTGAACGTTCAGATTGGAAACAGATATATCAATAAGATGAGGATATGAAGGGCAATCTATTAAACAGCAGAGCTGATAGTTTCCCTATTAATAAAATTATAAGTAGTTGTCAACTTGTTTTATATCAATATGTTCCAAGAAAAGAAAGAGGAAAAAAACGAAAGGAGGAGTGATAAAAAAAAACAGTGGGAGGTGGACTGAAAATATTTAAGAGGAACACTTCAAATTTTCATTGCATGAAGAAAAAGTCTTGTTCTTTCAGATAGATTAATATTCTAATTTTTGCTTTATAGAGACCAAATTACTATTTTTGCAATTTACAGAGAACCTTCCCTGGACACTTATTGTTGGTTTTGTTGTGGATGGTCGCATAATTTTCAAATAATGGAAGTTTTTACGGTAAACACCATGTATGTAGTCCTGAAAAGTACTGCTTGTTATTCTTTCTTGATTGTATGTTAGCTCTAAAAAGAATTGTTAACGACGTTTCAAACAGCGTGTTCTGGTCGTCATCAGGAATGATGATCCACTTGAAAACTCGGGTACATAACCAGGTCAGTTATAAAGAAGTAATTAAGGTTGAGCCAATAGGAAAGCAGGAACGAAGAGGTAATTACAGATTAACCAATAGTAAAGCAGGAGGATGGTGATTGGTCGATTTCAAATAGGCTTGTGGGAGCTGCTGGAAGACACTGGTACCCCAATAGCTGGGGACAATGATTCAAAGTGGTGATCCTGATAATGTATTATCCTTTGAATTTCTTATAGGACTTTATTGAACCAGGGGGGTGTTTCACAAAAAGTTAAGTGTGACTTAAAGTCATGCTTAAATTCTGGCGCATACTTAATATGCAACAAACAATCTTATTGACTAATACGCAATATCGCGCACCCTCCTGGCATGACCTGACCGGTGCGGTCATGCCTTTTTTTACCACACTCAATATTTAGGTGCGACTCTAATTCATACTTAAATCTTTGTGAAACACCCCCTGGAATGATTTCTTCTTTTTTACAATTGTAAAAAAGAAGTGTAACTATGGTAACTGATAAAGCACGTTTTCCATAGTTTTACCAAATTCTTCATCACTTTCAACATTACTATTATCTTTAGTAGGAGTACGGTAATAGAATAAATTTTTACTATCAAAGGAATTTTCTCTATGACTTTTTAAATCTTCAAGGATGCAACATGGATGAGATCCATGATGCCTAATTTATATTTTCCCAGCATTTTTTGAGTGAATACAGAGTTAACTGGGTAATTAAACAGAAATGTTGGAAAAAATATCTCTATTTATCGAGCCCCTTTTACACCTTCAAAGATGCAACACTGATCTTTACTGATTGAGATCCGTGATGATCTGGGGGGGGGGGATTTTCTTACCATTGCTGCCGGAGTGAATAATAGCATAACTGGGTACGGACATGGTGAACATAGGGAAAATTACGGTGTCTGCAATGATAAACAGTGTAGGAATGATCTTGCTTGATAAGACAAAAGAAGAGGTACCATGAGATCAAGCATGCTGAATGCTTTTGCAATGTGTGCGCTGGCCTGTGATACGATTGCACGGAGATGGGATCGGTAACTTTTTTGCAGTCGGATCTTAATGCAATCGTATCTTACTATCACGTACAGTAGTGTGCACTTGACCTTAGTCTGAATAGTTGCCAAACACGGATACGAAAAAAATCGAGGCTATCAGAAATACATATATATTTTTGTTTCATTTAATGGCCTGACATGTTATTGGCTGATTCATGGTAGAAATCCATGTGAAAATACCAGAATTGGGAAAGAATACATTTAGATTATCCACATAAATTCATGGTTGTGTTATACTTGCTCAATTGATCTTAAACCATTCTTTCACTAATATTCAGAAACTTCTGCATATTGTAATGAAATGACAGAAATAAATAAACATTAGAAGCCGAAATAATGACCCTTTTGTGTATGTCACGTATCCCAAAATTTATTTTTTCAGTTTCCTACAGATAGCACCTGCAGAATTTCCCCGGGCTCTGCTTGTTGTTATCCTCTTCGTCAATATTAAAGGGGAATGAAACCCTTGGAAAAAATGGGTTTGTGTGGAAAGAGAAAAATCAAATAATAAGATCAAAGAAAGTTGGAGGAAGATCAGACAAATAATGAGTGAGTTATGAGCATTTGAATATTGTGATTTAATACTAATGTATGGAGATCCTCACATTGGCAATGCGACAGATATGTGTGATGTCACATGTGAACAACTTTCCCTTTGATGGACTATAGAATACCCCCAAAATGTCTCATTTTGCTCTTTCTTATGGTGATACAACCTCTTTATCCATAATATATCCTTTGCAAATCTGTATTACAAACCCTCTTTTAGAAAGAATTAATGATCTACTGGTAGATGTGATAAAAGAGGCATTTTAAGTGAAATATATTCAAAACCGATGGGAAAGTTGTTCACATGTGATATCACACATCTTTGTCGCATTGCCAATGGGAAGATTTTCATTACAATAATAATCTAAACTTCAAATGCTCATAATTTTCTTATTATTCATTCATTTGTTCTCAAACTTTTGTTGATCTGTTTCTTTGATTTTTCTGTTTTTACACAAGCTATCTTGTTTCAATGGTTTCACTTTCCTTTAACCCATTGGAGACTGCATAGTTTAGGTTTAACATGTGTTTTCTGTACTCCTCCATCCCTTATATATGCAAGGGGTTAATATGCATTGCATTAACATCATTATCATAATCATCATTTTTAAAAATTTTGTTCATGATTTGTTCATAATCCATACAGCTGCTGTTGCTGGAACTGTGAATATTGGGGCTGTTACAGCTCAAGAACTGGAGGTACTCTGGTCGACTGATGGCATCGCTGCCAACTCCTTCAGGGTTCTTCTGTTCAGTGAGGATGGCTTACAGCAATTTGAACAAAGTGTTCCAGCTGGAACCACATCTGTATTATTTGAGAACTTGACACCGGAAACCCCGTACATTGCTGTTGTTGAAGCTATCATTAGAGATGTACTGACAAATACAGATCAAGCTTCTGTTGTTGGATCAGATGAAGCAACAACCAGTAAGAATTGTAGATTCAGATTCAGATCTATTTCATTGATCCATATAAAAAATTATAGAAAATTTGCCCTCCACTGGCAGTACTAAAGACATATAGATAAAAAAAATCAAACATTGAAAGAAAATAAAGATCAACATATATTAAACAAATATATCAGGCTTTGAGAAAGTATAGTGGAATTATTTATCGGAGGTTGGTCTAGCAATTACTATTTTTCCCGAAATAGTAGTTTTGCCAGTCCAACCGAGGATTAATAATTTCCATTATGCTTTTCAATGTAATGCCTGATATATTTGTTTTATATCCTACTCTTAACCAAATTTTTAACCAAAATCTATGCACTGAGCTTCCAAAGTCTGGTTGCTTGCCTCGAATTACCTGCTTTTCTTAGAGCCACCGCGCTCAGCAGAATGCAGATTAGTGCCTGCGCCGACGCATCACGGGAGTTGCCCGGGAGAGAGAGCTCGCTGGCCGAGAGTTCGCTGAATATCCAGTTTTCTGAAATAATGGTATAGTGAAAAATATATTGAGGTCTGACGTCACGCAACATCATAGTTGAAATATATTTGGTCACATGATGCTATTCAAACCAATCACTATACAGGATTCAATCTATCTAGGATATAATACTTGATAGTTGCGCTGTAATCCTTTTGGCGGCTCATACAGCTAGCTATACAAGGATGATGAATGAAGTGAGCCACTGGAAGCCACCGGTAGGCATAGCTATTCATATGCACAGAAGAACATGCTATGCCGAGTGTGAGTAGAAAAAAACCCCAATCCACTGAATTGAAAACATATGGTAGTCAATACAACATAAAAGGAAATTATAAAATAAATTACACTTTAGAATCCTTTCTAGGAGTTACAGTGATGAAAACATTAAAATGGTGGTAATTTCTTTGCTTTAATGATGACCTACATGAAAAAAATCATAATTTATTGTTCAAAATAGACATGAAATGAAATACTCCGAAAGTTTGCTTTGCCCAATTGATCGTGGGCCCGGCAGCCACTGTGCAGCGCCAGATCGACGAGGCTCTATCCCTTTAATCGTTGAACGCCAAACAGGGTAGCAGCAACTCCCATCTTTTAACGTCTTTTGGGCTGACGGGCCCGGTGTTTGAACCCCCGCCTCCCGGTTGTGAGACGAACGCTCTACCAACTGAGCCAACACACCGGTTATGCTATACCTACATCGTTGTAATATCCACCTTGTCTAACATCACTTAGTGTATATGATTAGTTGAGCTGTTTATGAACCAAATTATCATGTGACAAAATGCAAAATACTACTAATCAAACTTGATGGAAATTATAGACCCTCTATCTGAATTAGCCTAAATGATAGTTAAACCACCATATTATTCAACCAAGTGATGGTGGGACCACAATAAGTATACTGGTCAAGTAGTTTTAGCCATGATGGAGTTAGAATCAAGACAATCTGAGGTTTTTACCGTCTGTTTTGACCGAGTGAAAATAAACCTTCTTCCATGCCCTTTTAGTGAAAAAAGGAATTAAAAAGAATTTGTTCCAAATTTATTCAAACATCAAATGTAATCATACATGTTAAAAGGGTTGTTGTTGGGTATGAGTATTTTAGACAATTGCTCTCATTGTGCCCATGCATTTCTTTCACTTTTAGCTCCTTTTATTGTTTGCTGAAGCATGAGCAATATTCTGTCATATTCACTATGTGAGAGAAAATAATATTTCCACTACCCTGAAGAAAAGTGTTAAATATGCACTATAGGGGGGGGGGGGATATTTTCATAAACTGAAGAATTGATGGTAGTTGGTAAATGAAATACCACTTGCCTTTCTACATTTTCTTTCTTAAAATGGTTCTTATTTTAGTCATACAAACCTGTGTCTCGGAATAGTTCAATAGAGATCAATTTATAGCAAAGGTCATATTTACTATAGAAGCTGGTGCATATTATCAAAGGGACGTTACACTTGACAGCCATGAGCATTATGTACTTTACCCGGGTGTAACAATCATTTACCAGTATTGTCTCTGATAGAAATGTTATTATATCTTAAGGCTGGTATTCTTAAATCATGTTTAAAGGACAAGTCTACCCCAATAAAAACTTGGTTTGAATAAAAAGAAAAAATCAACAAACACGGCACTGAAAATTTCATCAAAATCGGTTGTAAAATAAGAAAGTTATGATATTTTAAAGTTTTGCTTAAATTCACAAAATAGTTATATGCACATCCTGGTCAGTATGCAAATGAGCAGAGTGATGATGTCATCCACCTACTATTTCTTTTGTATATCATTATATGAAATAAGAAACATTCTGATTTTCTCCTCATCATGTGAAACAAAATTTTATTCTCCCCTGAACATGTGCAATTACCAATACTTTAACAGTTTGTGGTTAAATCAAGTTGGTCCCAATTGTCAAATCTGAAAAAATTGAAATATTGTGTAATTCAAACAATAAAAAACAAAAGAAATAATGAATGAGTGACATCATCAACTCTCTCATTTGCACATCAATGAGTTGTGCATATAACTGTTTTGTGAAAAATAAGCGAAACTTATAAATGTGAAAGCTTTCTTATTTTACATCCGTTTTTGATGAAATTGTCATTGTTATGTTCTTTTGATTTTTCTCTATCCATTGTAATCATCAATTTTCTGGGGTGGACTTGACCTTTAACTTAGACCATGGTCTGTGCTAAAATTATTGAAAGCCAAAAGTGTCAAAGATTTTAGAAAGTTGTATGTTTCTTATGTTCACATGCTCCTTTCCGATTCATCGATGGTGAAGACAATCATCTATTAACTTTTTATACTACTTACACATCCGCTGCATTTTATTTCAATTTCTTTTATATTTCTGCCATTTTTATTTTCTTATTATTGCTTATATTGTAATTTAAATTCTTTTTACTCCTTTGTTGTATACTTGTATATAGGCCTATGTTTGTATGTTTTTTTTTAAAGGATGTCAAATAAATGAATTGAATTATGTTTATGTAACATTTGGCTATCCGTACTTAAACCACAACTTAAAACCGGAGTTTAAGTTAAACCAGACTTCAGCATACAGGCCTAAGTAAACTAAGCTTTTGTATCTGTTAAAGTAAATTATGAAACACTGACTGTGGATCATTTCAGATAGCCTACCAGGTACTAGCAGCGTTACTGTGGACAGCACAACTGGAAATTCAGCAACGCTCTCATGGACTTTTAACCAGGCAGCCACAGACTACTTAATCTCTTACATCAGTGCCGATGGTTCGCATACTGGTTCCTTTAACCCAGACGGGAACGGCAACACAGCTGTCGTTGTGCCTGGGCTTCAACCACAGACAACATACACATTCTCAGTGCAAGGAACAGACGGCACAAATACGTTTAACGTCGGATCAGCTGTAGGTACAACAGGTAGGTCATCCCAAACACAAAATTAATGAAGTTACTGAGTTTTGGTGTGCTTAAGAGTGCAACTGTGTGGGGGTGGGTGTGTGTGTGTGTGAGGTTGGGTTAGTGTTGGGTTGAGAGTTGTATGCTGCTTGATAATTGCATGATACAGCTATTAATTAGAATGGAATATCATAATATCAATACAGATTGTCGTTGTAAGGCATTCTATGAGGTCAGGTGAAACACAAAAATTCAGTAATAAAATTGACGGGAAGCCATCAATCTCAAAATGAAGAGGATGGTCAGGGGGATTTCCTAGGCCTCTCTGATAGCTCTTTGTTCGTAGATTTCTTTTGTATTTCTTTCTCTTTAGAAAGTATGTCCATCTAGGTTACATGTACATATAAAACTACATTTTACTCTTTGATCTACATTGTTGAGTTTAGTTGGATCGAGACTTATTTTTATCTTGCAATGTTTTTACCAGGTTTGGATACGACGGTAACATTGGATTCAGTTACAGATAGCACGGTTACACTTTCCTGGACAGCCATAGATGGTAGTACTTTCTACCAGGTTTTATACAGGCCTACTGGCTCAACTCAACCGGAACAACAAATGATAGTTTCTAATGGACCACAAAACACCCAAACCACACTAACTGGACTCACACCAGCTACAATGTATGATATTCGAGTTGTGGCTTTCCCGGGTGGTGGACCATTGGAAGTTGGAAGCATCACGCCAACAACAGGTCTGTACACAATTTATCTTCAATCATGACCCTTGTAAATCTGAAGGCTATGTCGATGGTTCTTAGTAGTGTTATGCAGCCCAAAATGGTACCAAAGTCTGAAACCATGTGTTTAACATTTGATAGAGTATTATCTTATATACAGAAATAAATTTTCATAAAGTTCAGAAATAGTCCCGTTGCCTATTGCAATTTTTTTGTACTTTTGTCGTCATTCTCATTTTCTTATGCGCTTTGATGACTCAATCATATTCTTTTTTGAATGTAATAAACCCTGTACTCATCTGGTGTTGAAAAGGAAAAAAAAAGTTGTTTGGATTATCTCTTGAATGTTTAGGTCAATTCAAATAATGTAAATGAGTGCAGGTAAAGGCCAATTAATATGATATAAATTTAAATTGTAGGTATTCTGAATGAGGTTATTGTGGATTCGGTAACACCAAACACAATAGCTCTCCGCTGGACGAATTTGCCAGACAACATTAATTATGAGATAACCTACACTGCACCAGATGGAACACAACGAGTGGTTTCCTCAGGCACCAACCCCAACATCATCCTTACTGGACTTATTCCTGCCACTCAGTATGATATCTCAGTACGTTCAACATCTAACCAAGGACAGCAATCAGCCGTTGGTACCACTACTGCTACTACTGGTAAATATTCCATAAATCCATAATGAAAACTCACTGGAAATGCATTCAAGATGAAATTTCATCTATTATGATTAGTATGATTCAGCCACTATCAACACGATTCGCTCTGAAACACATAACGGATGGTCCATCTGTCACATGACATCTGCATATGAGTAAGGATCAGAGTTGCGGCATTGCGGGAATGGTAATAATTGTCACTATATAGCAAACCCCTTATGTCCGTATGTGTGTGCTGACATCAACAACTCTGACGTCTGCAAGTCATATATTAGGTCATCATATCTTCATATCGTGACTTTTCCAGCCAATCGGAGACATACTCTGCAACGCACTGTGCACAGGGAACCGTGTTAGAGTATATAGATTTTTTTTTACGTTTGCTCATTCTCCTGAAGACAACAATAACACATTTTTTCAAAATGTGGTTCTTTTCAAGAACAACACACTCAAGAATACATGGTTTACCATGAAAATGCTGCACTCTTTCTGCTTCACCATGAAAACCTCCAGAAGTTACAGATATGTATGCTAATGCATCTTGGTGATCTTGTTTTTTGCAGTTCCAACACAAGTTACAATAACTGAAACAACTCCAAATTCAATCAGCGCAAGTTGGACAGAGATAACAGACGCCTTGACATACCGCATAGACTTTGTCAGTGCCGATGGCCTACACACTGGGTCTATCAATTCACCTGTACCGCCGGCAGTTATTGATAGTCTACAACCAGGTACAATGTACACAATAACTGTTCTTGGTACTACAGTGGATGGACAGACCATCCCAATTGGTTCAGCTTCTGCTACAACAGGTTGGTATATTTAGCTTGTCTACATACCGGAGAAAGATTGTAAATAGCTTTTATGAATATTTAGACCTTCCCATATTTGCATTACTACTTTGATTAATCATGTTATTAATATGAATATATATTCCTTGTCTTCATCACCTTAAATATACATTTTTTTCAATTCATGTTTATTTTTCTCTCTGCGTAAGATGAACATATGATAAAATGCATGAGGAAGAAAGAATACATATCATCAAAGACATAATAAGTTTACAAGAAAAAAAAGCATTGAGAGGTAAGCAGCCAAGAAGGACAAAATTTCCATATAATACGTCCAACCCAAATTAATTTACAATTTCGTGCTTGATTGAAATGAATCCAATGACCGGGGTAATAATATGCTTTAACGCGCTTTGGGCCATTCTGTGAAAAGCGCTTTATAAAAACTGGCTATTATTATTATTATTAATATCAATAGTTACAAAATATATTGAACAAGTAGAAAACATTAAAAAGACATAGAGACACAAGTGGTATGATTTAAATTATTTATAAAAATATTTACGAATGGGTTCAATTATCATTAATATATTTCTAAAGTTATGTTTGGAAATATGAAATGAACAAGAAATTTTCAAATTAACTGGCAAAGAATTCCAAAATACTGGGCCACAGAAGAAAATAGATTTATGTAAAAGGCAAGTTCTTATTTTATGAAATATCTTATTGGAAGTGAAAAGTGAAATAGAGAGAAATTTCTTCTCTGTTAAAAATAAAGATTTTTGAATTAAGACAAGATAAAAATGATGCTTCTAAAGTTTTTTGTCTTAAGTTTGTTTAAGTTCTTACAATTATCTGTTCTTCCAGGTATTGGCACGTCAGTCAATGTGGGCCCAGTTACATCAAGCACAATTGCCCTGGACTGGACCCTTATCCCTGATACCAATACTTATCAGGTAGCTTACACTGGACCAGATGGACAAGTGCAGCAGGCTTTGTCAACCACCCCTGACACCATCCTTACCGGACTAAATCCTGTATCTCAGTATGACATCACAGTGAGGGCTATTACTAACGGTGGACAACTGGTAGATGTTGGCATTACAACTGCCACTACAGGTGCACTTTTCATTTATATCTGCATGAATTCTTGCGATAACCCAAGTATATATATCTGCATGTAATTTGATGAATTGATTAAATTAGAAATATGAAATTAAAGACAAAGTTCATATGAATTGGCTACTTGCTTCCCCCCTCCCACCTCAGTGTAAAAGCCTGGTCTGAAAAAGCCCACTTAAATAGAATTAGTGTAATTTTTTTCTGAAGGTCATGGTTTTTAGTTCAAGATTAAAAGAAATAGTCCTTAAATATTGCTGTTGCTATAGGTATTGACACTTCGGTCACTGTGGGTGCTGTTACACCAAACACCGTAGACATCAGCTGGACACCTGTCCCTGGTACCAATATATATCAGATAATATACACTGGACCAGACGGGCAGCAGCAACTAGGGCAGGTTCTTCATCCCACCACTGATTTCACCCTTACTGGACTTACTCCTGCATCTCAGTATGACATCACTGTAAGGGCATTTAACACTGATGCTGGACAACAAACAGATATTGGCACTGCTACTGCAACTACAGGTACACATTCACGTATTGGTCTTAATTACAAAAAAACAACAACTTAAAGTTCATTGTTTTGGGGGGTTAACTAGGCACTTCTTGATTTTACAAAAAGCATCAGCGTGAGGGTGCAAGTGTGTCAGGGTGGGTGTGTATGTGTAAGATTGGGTTAGTGTGTGTGATTGAGAGTTGTATGCTGCTTGATAATTGCATGATACAGCTATTAATTAGAATGGAATATTATAATATCAATATGGATTGTCGTTGTAAGGCATTCTATGAGGGCAGGTGAAACACAAAGTTTCAATAATGAAATTAACGGGAAGCAATCAATCTCAAAGAAGAAAGAGGTGGTCAGAGGGATTTCCTAGGCTTCTCTGATAGATCTTTGCAGATTACTCTCTCTCTCTTCAGAAAGTATGTCGATCATCAAGGTTATATATGAAACTACATTTTACTTTCTGCTCCACCATTGTAGAGTTTAGTTAGATGGAGACTTATTTTTATCTTGCAATGTTTTTACCAGGTATGGATACGACGGTAATATTGGATTCAGTTACGGAGAACACGGTTACACTTTCCTGGACGGCGATAGATGGTAGTACTTTCTACCAGGTCTTATATAGGCCTACTGGCTCGACTCAACCTGAACATCAAATGATAGTTTCTAATGGACCACTAAACACCCAAACCACACTAACTGGACTCACACCAGCTACAATGTATGATATTCGAGTTGTGGCTTTCCCGGGAGGTGGACCATTGGAAGTTGGAAGCATCACGCCAACAACAGGTCTGTACACAATTTATCTTCAATCACAACATTCAGCCCTTTATTTTTCTTTGAAAATGTGAAGGCAATGTAGATGGTTCTTGGTAGTGTTATGCAGCTTTAAATCGTACCAAAGCCTGAAACCATGTGTTTTTAATATTTGATTATTATTATCTTATATACAGAAATCCTTTTCCCTAAAGTACAGAAATAGTCTCGTTGCATAATATGTAAATTATTACAATTTTTATACAAATACATGTTTATGTAAAACATCCTTCATATTTCATTTTATAGTAATCAGTATGCCTTACATATTTTATAAAGAAAATTTCTAGTTATGAAAATGATGTGCAGCCAAGATCAAATATTAGTTATGTCTATGACTAACGAGAATTAAACACCTAATCAAAGTCTCACTTGATTGTCTAGTTGTCTCAGGTCATTGACAATGCTATATGTATCTCTCTCAACATGCTCAGTCTTGATCACAACGATGATCCATCTAACACTAGTCCAGGGGCTTGTCTTACAAAGAGTTGCTATTGATCCAATCAACCACGACTATGAAAAACCAGCAACCCCAAGATCTAAAATGCATATGTCTGTTAAAAACGTTTTATGAATAGGTATATTCATGCATGCTTCATTATCGTGACCTTCCAGTGAGCTTCGTTTAGTTTGGAAAGGAATATTGA
The DNA here is from genome assembly GCF_018143015.1 of Lytechinus variegatus. Lineage (NCBI taxonomy): Eukaryota > Metazoa > Echinodermata > Echinoidea > Temnopleuroida > Toxopneustidae > Lytechinus > Lytechinus variegatus. The sequence goes on from NC_054749.1 coordinate 11,892,221, forward strand.
GGAAATTACCTGGATGAAAACTTATGATATTGGTGGATTGCCATAGTTGAGGTTGATCAGATCAATCACAGCTCTTTGTGAGATGGGACCCAGGAGCTAATTTCTTTAAAGGACAAGTCCACCCCAACAAAAACTTGATTTGAATAAAAAGAGAAAAAATCAACAAGCATAACACTGAAAATTTCATCAAAATCGGATGTATAATAAGAAAGTTATCACATCTTTAAAGTTTCGCTTCATTTCACAAAACAGTTATATGAACGAGCCAGTTACATCCAAATGAGAGAGTCAATGATGTCACTCACTCACTATTTCTTTTGTTTTTTATTGTTTGAAATATGAAATATTTTGATTTTCTTGTCATTGTCATGTGAAATGAAGTTTCTTTCCTCCCTGAACACGTGGAATTCCATTATTTTAACATTTTGTGCTTCAGGCAAGGAGGTCCTAATCATCAAATTCATAAAAATTGAAATATTGTGTAATCCAAACAATAAAAAAACAAAAGAAATATTGAGTGAGTGACATCATCGACTCTTTCATTTGGATGTAACTGGCTCGTTCATATAACTATTTTGTTAAGAATAAGCGAAACTTTGAAATGTCATAACTTTCTTATTTTACATCCGATTTTGATGAAATCTTCAGCATTGTGCTTGTCTGATTTTTCTCTATTGATTCAAATCAACATTTTTCTGAGGTGGACTTGACCTTTAATAGCAGATTTTTGTGTCCTTGAGACATTTACCAGGCTAAATGTTGGCTTGTCTACCATTTTCAACCTTCTGAGGCTTTTCATGACCAATTCAAGAGTGGGAGTGATAAGAGGCCAACTCCAGTCTGATGGGGAGGGATGGGAAAGTCCGTTGGCTCTCACTATCCATATAGGATACTCGACAGTTTCTGATTTCATCTCATCGATGAGCGGTACCCTCAAGACTTTGCTGGAGAGTTAGATGAACACATCATCTGTGTCATCTGCTTACATTGTTTTTAATCATTTTTGAATTTGTATAATTTCATTGTCTTCATTCTGATTTTCTCATGCCCTTTGATGACTCACTCATATTCTTTTTTTATTGTAATTAACCCTTTATCAATCTGGTGTTGAAAACGAAAAAAAAAAGGTTGGCGCGATTATCTCTTCAATGTTTAGGTCAATTCAAATAATTTGATGAGCGCAGGTGAATGACAAATAAACATGATATGAATTTAAATTGTAGGTATTCTGAATGAGGTTATTGTGGATTCGGTAACACCAAACACGATAGCTCTCCGCTGGACAAATTTGCCAGACAACATAAATTATGAGATAACCTACACTGCACCAGGTGGAACACAACAAGTGGTTTCCTCAGGCACCAGCCCCAACATCATCCTTACTGGACTTACTCCTGCCACTCAGTATGATATCTCAGTACGTTCAACATCTAACCAAGGACAGCAATCAGCCATTGGTACCACTACCGCTACTACAGGTAAATATTCCCTAAATAATAGTTACTAAATCCAGAGGAAAAAATCACAAAAATGCATTCCAGAAGAAATTTTATCTCGTATGATAAGTATGATTCATCCACTATCAACATGATGGACTCTCTGAAAGACATAATGGATGGTCCATCTGTCACATGACATCCACACATGACATCTACACATGAGTGAATGACACAGTTGTCGGCCGCAGGAGTGGTAATCGCTTTTATTGTATATAGCAAACCCCTTATGTCCTTATTTGTGTACTGACATTCACAACTCTGGCATCTGAAACACTGTCACTTACGTCCTCATATATTGGTATCATGTGACTTTTCCAGCCAATCAGAGACATATACTCTGCAACGCACAGGGAACCCTGTTAGAATGTACGGCTTCTTTTTTGTTTGCTCATTCTCATGAAGGCAACAAGAACGCATTTCTCAAAATATCGAGTTTAGGTGGTCCTTTTCAGGACCAACACATGCCCATTCAAGATTACATGGTTTGCTGTCAAACGGCTACACTCTTTCTTGCTACACCCTGAAAACCTTCAGAAGTTCTAGTTATGTATGCTAATGCATCCCGGTGATCTTGTTTTTTGCAGTTCCAACACAAGTTACAATAACTGAAACAACTCCAAATTCAATCAGCGCAAGTTGGACAGAGATAACAAATGCCTTGACATACCGCATAGACTTTGTCAGCACTGATGGCCTACACACTGGATCTATCAATTCACCTGTACCCCCGGCAGTTATTGATAGTCTTCAACCAGGTACAACGTACACAATAACTGTTCTTGGTACTACAGTGGATGGACAGACCATCCCAATTGGTTCAGCTTCTTCTACAACAGGTTGGTATGTTTAGCCTGTCTGCATATCGGATAAAGATTGTAAATAGCTGTTATGAATATTTAGACCATCCTATATTTGCAGTACCACTTTTAATAATCATGTTATTGATATCTGTATTCCTTGTCTTCATCACTTTAAATATATTTGTTTGTTTCAATTCAAGTTTATTTTCCTCTCTGCGTAAGATGAACATATGATAAAATACATGAGGAAGAAAGAATACATAACATCAAATACATATAAGTTTACAAAAAAAGCTTTGAGAGGCAAGCAGCCAAGAAGCAGAAAATTTCCCTATATAATAAATCTGACCCAAATTACTTTAAAAGAACAATTATTGACAATATCAATAGTTGAAAAACATATAAAGCAATTAGAAAAAAAATGTTATTTGAATTATATATAAAAAAATGTTTACAAATGGGTTTATCATCATTAAGATATTTATAAAGTTAAGTTTCAAAATATTAAATGAACAAGACATTTTAAAATTAAACAGCTAAGAATTCCAAAGTACTGGGCCACGAAAGAAAATAGATTTTAGCAAAAGGCAAGTTCTTGTTTTAGGAAATATCTTTTGGAAGTGAAAAGTGAAATAGAAAGAAATTTCCTCTCTGTTTAAAGATAAAGATTTTGAATGAAGAAAAAAACCTGTTTATTCTTTGACAAGATAAAAATTGAAAGCTTTGAAAGTGTTTTGTCTCCAGTTTGATTTTTTCTTGAAGTCCTTACAATTATCTGTTACTCCAGGTATTGGCATTTCAGTCAATGTGGGCCCAGTTACATCAAGCACAATTGCCCTGGACTGGACCCCTATCCCTGATACCAATACTTATCAGGTAATTTACACTGGACCAGATGGGCAACAGCTGCAGGATTTTCCGACCACCCCTGACACCATCCTTACTGGACTAAATCCTGTATCTCAGTATGACATCACAGTGAGGGCTATTACTAACAGTGGACAACTGGTAGATGTTGGCACTACAACTGCCACTACAGGTGAACTTTTCATTTATATCTGCATGAATTCTTGAGATAACCCAACTGTATATCTGCATGTAATTTGATGAATTGATTAAATTAGAAATATGAAATATAGACAAAGTTCATATTAATTGGCTACTTGCTTCCCCCCTCCCTCCCACCTGTAAAAGCCTGGTCTGAAAAAGCCCAGGCTTTTTAAATAGAGTTAGTGTAATTTTTTTCTGAAGGTCATGGTTTTCAGCTCAAAATTAAATAAATAGTCCTTAAATATTGCTGTTGCTATAGGTATTGACACTTCAGTTACTGTGGGTGCTGTTACACCAAACACCGTAGACATCACCTGGACACCTGTCCCTGGTACCAATATCTATCAGATAATATACACTGGACCAGACGGGCAGCAGCAACTAGGGCAGGTTCTTCATCCCACCACTGATTTCACCCTTACTGGACTTACTCCTGCATCTCAGTATGACATCACTGTAAGGGCATTTAACACTGATGCTGGACAACAGACAGATATTGGCACTGCCACTGCAACTACAGGTACACATAATATCTTTCAGTTTCACGTTCTGTTCTCAATGACAAAAAAAAAATACTTCTCTTTTTCTTTAATTACGCAATTATTGATTTTGCAAAAAGCATTAGCTTTCAGCATTATATACATATATATTATGGATGTGGTGATTTTTTACCTGATTGCTAAGAAAGCATGAATGCTTGTAAGCAAGCAACCAGAGGACCGATGGCTTAAAGTCCCCTCCGAAGGACCTGGTACTGAGGATTAATGCCTTATCAAAGGGCACTAGCGCACCTAGTGGGAATCAAGCCAGGGTCACCAGAATACGAATCCCCCGCTCTACCGACTGAGCTATCGCGCCTCCTTATGTATACATATGATACATTATATATATATATATATATATATATATATATATATATATATATATATATATATATATATATATATATATATATACAGTGCTTCCCACAAAAAACGAAACCCAGATTTATCGATGATTTATAATTTAATCACAAATACTAATAGACCAATGACCTACCATTGTAAAGCTTAGAATCTCCTCTTTCATCTGAAATTACTTAGATTATTTCTCATTCACGCATGAGTGAGCAAAACCAATTTGAAAAGGGGATACCAACAAGTCACTTGGCGGGCTGTATCTGGGTTTCAAAAAGAAAACCACATTTTCAAAAAGTTCAATATCTGCTCTTTAATTTGATACCTCAATTACAGAAAGTGGTCAAGAAATAAGAAAGTTCTGGTTATTTGAAACAAGGCTTAATTTTCTATATTTCATAATATAAAGAGGTTTTACAGGCTAGCGTTCAAACTCACTCGACACTCCAGTTTTGTTGACGATCAGCCATGCATTAAGTCTTTTGTTACCGTGCGATAGCTCCTGTGGGAAACCGGCAAAAACACGTTTATTTAATGAAATTATGGAATTACAAGCACTATTTCGAGGGATCATAACTTTTTAAGTTCTTGATCATTTTCTGTGATTAAGGTATCAAATAAAAGAGCAGATATTGAACCAGTTTTAGTCATGTGACTTTTCTTTTTGAAATTCAGATACCCCCCCGCCAAATGAGTTTTTGGCATCCTTTCTTTGAATTGTTTTTGCTCACTCATGCGTGAATGAGGAATAATCTAAGTAGTATCAGATGAAAGAGGAGATTCTAAGGTTTACGTTGGCAGGTCATTTGTTTATTGTATTTGTGATTAAGTTATGATCTATCTTTTTAAATGTTATCAATCAAAGAATCATCTGATCAGTGCAAAGCTGAGAGACACTGACAGACTGACTTTGTAAAGTACAGATTTACCCCGCTCCCCGAGTTGATATGCATTTAACCTTATGTATAGGGTGTAGGAGTTTGATAATGGTTCAAATGTCAACCATGTTATAATTTGAGATATTTTTTATTTGTTTGTTCAGTATTAACCATTGAGAGGTTATGCACATTGCCTTTTCTCACAGATACACTGCTTAATCTGGTTGCCAGTGCTCAAAACATCCAAACAACAAGCTTCGACATCTTGTGGGAAGACAGACCCGAATTCACTTATACTAGCTACATTGCGACAGTCAGTGAAGTAGGGGGTACTTTTTCAGTACAACTTCCAGCCACTGCGAATCGTGATGGTAGAAATATAGTAGTCAATGCTGCGGGCCTTACACCCGGCACAGAATACGATGTTAACATCCAAGGTGTGACCAGTACTGGAGTGCGTGAGGATCAAGTCAATTTCAATGTTTTCACAAGTAAGATGATGGCTTAACTGTTTTAAGCCTTTTCATACACTATTTTTCCAAAGATATAAGCAGTTATAGGCCTCAATTATAAGTTCACAGTTAAACACATCTTTAGGTGAAACGAGCTACCAATAATGGTTTGCCTCTAAATCTATTCTTTATGCAGTCATGAGAATATTATAGGGTGGAGAAATTGAAGTGATTTTCTTCAGAAAATTCGATTTTAGATTTATTTTAGACGTAATTCCATGTAAGAGTTATTTTCCTGGGTGAGAAATAAAAGCAATTTAAACCATGATCTGTCACTGGAATTATACCCCCTCCCATTGCTGTTCATGTCCTTATACTCAACACATACACTGTACATGTACATGCCTTCATGTCATGAGTGGGGATCATGGGGGGGGGTGTTGATTGTGGGTTCTATGGTTCCATAGGGCTGGAAAATTTCCATGGATAATTACAGGAATTTTTACTTGCCGGGAATTTGGGGAATTTTTGGGAATTTTAATTTTTTCACAAAAACTCATCAATTGTTTTTTTTAATATGAACTAATAAATTGATATCCTAAAGTATTATATTTTCAATTCGTATAAAACTATTCTTCGTTCTTTAAATGCCCTGGGTATCAAATATTCTTCATACTGTACGTAAGTACATTATACATACATGTGTATGTTTTATGTACATGTGTTCATTACTCCTTTACTGCAAATGTATCATGATGGAGAATAATGTACAAAATGAAGCTTCTTTTCAATTCAACATAAAAAATAAAACCTCACACATACACTATTTTTCATTTTTCTGTAAATATCAAGGGTTTTACATGTAAGAACCTGCCTTCCATTTACATGTACATGTACCATTACATAATAAACTGTAAATAGAACATTTCCTTCTACTGTGTAATCTCCAGGTACAGACCCATATTTAATCTTTGATACATAAGTTGGACTTCACAGAAGACTAGCACAAATGCAACTTTATATTAATCACAAGGGACCTCCTGTATGCAAGTCATTGGCAGGGGACTTTTCCTCGAATGTAGGGTTTACACAGCAGACTAATCCCCAGGAGCTATGGTCTCACAGGCCTAATTCATTCCCCATAGACTCATGTGTTAAATTGGCACTTTAAAAAATTCATAAAAAATAAGGATGAAATTCGGGGGTCAAATGTTTACTACCAGTGGATAGGATTTATATCTGGCAATCCATATCTGACCAGAAAAGGGTCCCTCGACCGGCTCATTTTAAAAATAAATTGGCGTGTTTGAAGACACCGTCGGGGGGAGCAGATTCATCAACTCAAACAGCAAAATAGCCGTAATCCTTCCGCCAGTCAAAATATAGTCCAAAATTGGGGATATTTCTTCCCAATTAGGGAAAAGGAAGTTCAGTAATTACCAAAAATAGAATCAGTGTTAGATGGACAATCATATGCATACACTTTGTCAATCAGCCATATCAAAATAAAAAAAATAGCAATGGGTTGGCTCGAATGAATATCTAGGGCCTGCCACTAGTGATTAGGCCCGTGAGACCCGATGGCACTGGCTTGTGTGTTTGATGGAAAAACTCAGGTGCAGGAACCAACCATGGTTACTTATACCGTGTTTACACATTGACTCGGCTCGGGTGTTGAATCCGCGAGCCGGATTGAACACTGCGAAGAAGGGATCAGAGATCGCGTTTATACGTACATATAAAAAGGCAAGTTCAACACGGCTCGCGGATCTCGAACGGAAGAATTATGACGTCGCAAATTAAACGCGGGAAATTCACCGCCGGAATCGAATCTTGTCCGTGCGAACAACAACAATGCCAAAAGTGAAAGCGCGCGCAGTGACCTGGTCAAGAGAGTTCGACACGGCTTTCTGTTTAGGCGGCTTGTCAAAGGTGTGCGTGCGTTTTTACCTTTATATTCTGCGGCGAACCCGCTCAGCGTGCCATTGTCCATTTTTCTTTCCTACGGGTCAGTGCTCTTGCCATTTAAGACGACAGCGTTCCCTTTTGCAGCGAAAACGGAAGCGTGCGCTTTTATCTTTTCTTTTGACACCCCCCGGTTGACTCTCCGATAAGATGTTTCTGCATGAGCGCCCTCTATGTCCACGATATCGACGTCTTAGGCAAACTATTTAACGAGCGATCTCTAGTCACTGATCTGGATATCGTTGTGTCCTTGTATCGGTGTGCGTAGTTCAGTGGGGTATACATTTTCAAAAGTTACGCTTTCACATTGTTTTGATAATTTTTCGTTTCGGGTTTCAGTATATGACAAAATTCAATAAGATTTAGATTTCATTTCTTTAAAAGAACAATTAAGCTTTAGCCCTTTAGCACGAGCATGTTGTTTTATTTTGAAGAACATACCGTTAAGAAATTGAATTTCTGAAAGTAAGTGTTCAGGCGAGGGTAAGATTTTTTTCATCACACTGAGCCCGCACAGTCAGCATTGTCGGGTGAAAAGGAAAGATATGGAATTGACCTTAACATCTTTATAAAAAAATGCAAAACCCCACGCAAAAGATGCAATATAAATCATACCTGGGTCCCAAAATGATGGCGTTTAAAGCAATACACTGAAACGCTACTGTGAAAAAAAAACACTAAAAACATAAAATGCCAACGTTTTTTGGTGGAAAAAGGGCTGAAAACTAAGGGCAGCGTTGAAATTCAAATTTGAGCTTAACATAGGTCTATGTTTAATTTAGCCCTCTTGTCAATTTGTTTTTGCTGTGAAATGTCCTTATTTTGAGGACTCTTTTGGGGCGATTTTGCCCCCCCCCCTTGTGGAAAATCCTAGGTACGCCACTGCATTTGTTTAAACATTTGAATTCTAGAAACTTATATATTCACACATAATACAGATGCCGTGCAAAACAAACGAATAAAATATAATTTATTTGAACTTTAAAAATAAAATGGATGCTCAAGCTGTCATATCGGTCATTGTAGCTTAAATGCACAATCCTTGAATTTCATTGCCCGAAATTCAGAACAAAAGGTACTTTCGTTACTTTTTAAAACCATTACAAACATCTTTACCTTCGAACGAAATCAAAAGCACTTAAAAATGAATATTGAAATTATCAAAGTTGAGGTAGTCTTGACCATGAATAGAGTTGAGTGTTTATAAAGGAATTATAGCGTCTTCTATTAATCACATTCTACACTTTAATGACCGATGAAAAATATCGCGTGAATGAAAATGCAAATTAACACATTTAAGTGACTCCGACATGATATTGGACAGGAAAATCTATAAAATCTTTTTACCTGGGATCCGTCTTTATTCTCTTATATAAATTTCCCCTGTGATCTAGAGTGCTCTGTGACCTAGTGTTCTTGATTACCATCCTGGAGCCACATAACCGAAGGGGGGTCTGGGGCTGAGGCCTCAACAAGTACCATGATTTTATGCATGGTGACCCCACCCCTTCAAACCAGTCCGCTGGGGGGAGGGGACTTAATTATTTCTTTCAATGTTCCTGTTCTACTTATAATATTCAATTTTGTCAACTTAATTCTGATGGTTCCTTTTTCATCCAACTTTATTTCTTCCTTTGAATTTTTCTAAAACTTTTCTATACCTATTCTTTTTTAACCTTCACGTTTGACTTGAACAATACGTGTATATTGCCGTTGGTTTCTTCTTCCTATCAAATATTTAAATTAATCTGCAATGTGTGTATGTCAAATTATTGCGAATTAGATTCCCAGTGTCTAAGGTAAACATAATTTACCGACGTAAAGTTAGTAATACGAAAGCCTCTTTGGCCTAGTTTCCCTTCCAACTTTGTACTTCACCTGTTAATCGTATAGCTGCATTCTGTATAGCTTGCATATTTAAATATGCACCAAACAATAAATTAACGTACATAAAATGGTAATACCTCGGTCACATTTGCTCTACGGCGGCCATACAGCGAGTCGAAAACAGCCGTTTTATTCATTTTATTAAAACCTATATTTAGCAGGTCCAAAAACTGTTAAAATGACTGTTTTCGACTCGCCTTAGAACAAATGTGACCGAGGTATTTAGCATACTAGATCAACAAGAATGGAGTGCATGCTGGTGCGGATCCTGCCGGAGTAACACAATACAATCAGCGCCGTATTTATTTTGAACAATAGTTGGGCTCTCAAAAGTATTGTGTTCTATTTTGTGACCTATAGAAGTCAGTGGGTCTATACGGGGGTGTATATTCTGCACATCAGAGGGTACAGTTATGTAGTGAATCCGGGGGGGGGGGGGGTGATCATCCGGTCCGTGTGCCCCCCCCCCTTTGAGAGCCTTTATCAAATTTGTTAATGTAAATATGCCATTTTTACACAAGTGTGCCCCCTTTATTTGAAACTCACAACATGTATTTTAATGAGAACATGTCGTTCATACACAAATGAGGACCTTCACTTTAGCCTGGTAAACAGAGAGTTGGTAGGCAATAAATATAACTCAAATGTTCACATTAAGAGTAGACCTATAAAGAGGGAAGTTACTTGGTTAATCAAAAATGTGTTGATAAAATATCAGTCGAACGTTATGTTATAATCTGCTTCGCCAAATAGGTTCGCCAAATAGGTTTTATGTAATATTGCTCTTTATAAAGGCAAGCATTAAACTACATTAAATGTCGAAATGTTAAGAAATATAATGGAAACCATATCAAAATGCACATTACGAAAAGAAACAAAATCAAGGTTCTAGTATGGGGACAAAACGAGAACAAGAAAACTACCCATTTGATGCTCATTTTAATTCCCCGAAAGCCGGACGTTGAAAATGACATGGGCCAGCGCATTGCAAGCTGTATTTAACGGCTTAATTACCCCATTGACAAGGTAGATTTAAATTACCCCATTCTTGATTGGGGAGATTAACGTATATTCTTGAACATAGAGGTGGTCTGACGGGTTGCGGATTTCAATAGAAAGATGACCTCTTGATTGGTCGGGGTATGTCAAGGGGAGATTATCACTTTGTCAGCGCGGGTGACTGTCTTGATACTTTGATGTTCCCCGATGTGCCTTCTATTCGAAAACCGTGTTTGCAACTAATCCCAATTATGAGACTATTTGGAATCAAAATGAGAGCCTAACTGCACCCTTTTTATAGATTTCGTTTGAAAATAAAATACTTACGTTTAAGGTAAAATTGGAATATGAGAAGGCGCTTCATAATATGTAAACCAAATAGTGTCACTTTTAAGCTTTATTCTTTTAAATCAAATGTAAAAATATATGTAAAATAATCTCGCAAGCCTAATCTAAATAGTGCGAGCACGAAGCGCGCGCTAATTTTTTATTTTTTATTTCATGTATTTTGTCCTAAAATAGCATTCTGGCAATGCTTGTGATCCTAAACGAGATGAATGAATTTAGTACGCATTGATCGTTCTGATAAAAAAGAATCTGTTAACGGCTACTTTTAATTATCTGTAAATGAAAACGTTACATATTTCAACAATCAAATAATGCGAGCGCGAAGCGTGAGCTGAAAATATTTACTTTTCTACCTGAAGAATAGAAGTTCTAAGCAATCTTTGTAATCATGAAAAAGGTAAATACATAACTAAGCAAGCGAAGCGAGCGCGAGGAAATTTGAGATTTGTAGAATTGTGAGTGGATATGGATCACAGTTAAAAAGGAACATATATGATTCATTATTATTACTTTGAGTTTTGACATAGGGCCGGGATATTCGAAGAACAATATTCCATCATGTGAAAATTATGACTGTCTTCCTATTTCTCTTCTTGATATTCCATTGTGAAAAAGGGACAATTTATCAATAAATTAATTCATTAATCTAATAAGCCTAATCAGAGCGCGAAATCTGTCAATATTATATATTTAAAGCACTTTTGTAATTATGAATAAGATGCCTGAGTTGATATATTTTTAACAATCAATGTGCGCGCAAATCGCCAGCCGAAAATTGTTGATAAACTGTCATAAAATTGAGATTTTAATTAGTTTGTAATATAATTAATATTGAAATTTTCATAACTCACCAATCAATATGCGAGCGTGCAGCGCTAGCTAATATGTTTTACAATCTGACATGAATAGGGATATTCTGATAACTAAATATAATCTATGTCTTTCAGGATCATGATAACGCGTTTCAAGTTATACATGGTTCATTGCCGGAAATATACCAATCATCTTCGTTTGTTAATGTTTAATCATCAACATTATCACTGATGTTATTATTCGTATTATCATGTCCATTAATATCACTTCAAAGTTCTAATTACCACCATCATCATCACTGTTATCATCACCATTCATTCATTATCTATTTCCAATCGTTCTCCAGTATCAATTTTATAGTTTATATAATCCCAGGTGAGGTGAATGGGTACCCGGTAGGAAGAAATTCCTCGAATGCTCGAGCGCCCGATCAAGGTAGCCGTGCTAAAGCCGGGGTAATAGTAGCAGGGCCCTCTGGGAGAACAGTTTTCGGAACTGAAGTGGCTACCCTGGGTAAATATGCCGCTATTATTATTATTATTATTATTATTATTAAAAAATGAAAGATAATGGTAATGATTATGGTGATGTTGGTAATCATGAACATTAGATCCGTTTTGTGAGATAATTTATGCGATTTTACACGCTAATCGCTACTCGATGATGGTGAAAGAAATCTTTTAAATAGCACAACAGAAGTCGGGGCGGTAGTTACTGCATACACATATTTTAATACACTACGTTATTACAAAAGATTCCCCATCGGGCGGGCCAACGGTCTTTTGAAGTAGGTTTATCTATTGAAATTACGACAATAATCACGGCAGCGGATATGGGGAATTCAAGACTGTGAGCTTCTAGCTCTCCCATTGTTTTCTGTGGCGAACCCGCTGAGCATGCTATTGTCAATGATTCTCTACTATACGGGTGACTGATCTTGCTTTTTCATGATCATAGGCCAGGGCAATGACTAAGAACAGTTCGATGAGTATCAATGCCAAGCAATCCTGAAAGGTCAATAATGTTCAATTCTCTATATGGAGAAGCTTATATCATGGCCCTATTTGCTTTTGCTTTTAGGCCAGTAAGTGTACTAACTAATATTAATAATAAATAATCACATTCCATCTATTTTAGAGCAATGACCTAATGCTAATATCACTCTACATATTTCCCTGCAGCTTACGGCACCATAATTTATCTTCACCCGTGAATTACCGAATTTTGAAGCTTAAATTATTGAACATAATGGCATCCTAGTATTGTAATGATGTAATCACTGCAAGTGCAATATAAATAAAAACATTAATTTAATTCTACTCACATTGATTTTACTTTAGAACAAACTCACCCCCTCTTCTACTTCTTCTGTTTCTCCGTCGTTATTCTTCTTTTCCACCTTATCATTCTTCTTGTTCTCATCCTTCACTCCCTTCTTCATCTACTCTTCTTACTCCTCCTTTTTTAAATCTTTTTTTCTTCTTCTTCATATCCTTTGTCGTCTTTCATTATTCTTTTTTCTCCACCTCATCCTTTCCTGCTGCTTCTTTCTTTTCCTTCCTCCCTCTCTTCTTGTTGTTCTTCTGCCCACGTACCTGCCCTTCTTATACGTCTCCTACTGCTTTTCCTTCGTCCTTCTTCTTTTTCTTCTTGCGTCTCCTTTTTTTTTCTCTATCTTCCTTTTCCTCTCCGTATCCTTTCTCATCTCTCATTATTAATCTCATCCCTTTTTACTGCTCCTCCATTCTACATGTACGTCTGCTTCTCCTTGGTAATTCTTCTTCTCCTCCTCCTTCTCCCACCCCATCGATTTATGATGATAAAATTATAATGAAATAATAGAAATGTTAACGAAGATAATACTTATAATAGAGAAATGAAGATGATTGCGATAGTAACAGCGGTGATGACGATATCGATAACTATGGGAGGATAAGACCATGTACAGCACAACGTATCAGGCGCAATTTCAAATATGATTACATGACGATTTCGATACGAAATATTCATCATAAATCTAGACCTAGTACATTAATATACACTTATCTTTGTAGAATAATGAAATCGCCGCTCAATATCGATAATTCTGATGATCACTAAAACAGAAAAGCATACGTGGGACAGTGTATTATAACATTGCCTCGAAAAATACCTGACATTTGATGGAATTCTGTGCTTATATCGCTCATTTCTCAGCACTTTTACGACTTTCTTTCACAGGGCTATTTGGCAAATATTTTTCATTTATACAAACACTTCGTTGGTAAATTTCATTGGATTCTGATCGAACAAATTTTCAGATCGTTACCACAGTTGGTATTTATCTTCAATTCCGAACATTACGTTTAATACGTTAAACCAATTAAATGAAGTTATACTTTAGTCTGTTATATGTTGTTTTTATGTTGTACTCTCATACCCCGAGAGGGGATCGATAGGGTGAATAAAATGTAAATCTAAATCAGGGGCGGATCCAGCCTCCGCCAATAGGGGGGGGGGGTGATTTTTTTTCACCCATATTTTCCCCGATCGGCCGCCCAAGGTTGATATTTAATTATTTCTTTGAATTGGTTGTCCCAGTGGCGTAGTGATTATTAAAATTATTTAATAAGTCTTCGCATAATCTTATTCACTCGCCTTCCTCCTCTTATGTTTTCCTCTTCTTTTTTTCTCCTCTCTTTTTTCTTTCTTTCCCTCTTTTTGTGCTCCGGTAATAGGGGGGGGGGCTTTGTAAATGTAGATCCAACCAAGAATCGGATCTATACAACATAATGTCTAAAGGTCAGGGGAGGATCCATGACAGGGGGAAAAAAGGTTCCGCTTTTAGGGGGGGGCACTCTTCTGTTTTGGCTGCATTTTGCATTACAAATTCTAATTGTGCCTCTCATAATGGAAGGGGGCAAGGGCGGCTCCCCCCTAAATCCCCAGTGATAGAAGGGTACAGGAAGTTTGAGGATGCTGATTCATTCATGGCATACAATTTTCGAAATAGACGACCACAATTTCGTAAATATCCAGTCCACGCGCATGCGTACTCTCATTCCGAAGACGCAAGTCATAAAATAATTTCACCCCCACCTGATCACGGTTTCTGCGAGGACACAACTCTGCTTTCTCATGAATATTGATTTCGATGCAGAGGCAGAAATCGGGAGAACCCCTCTCAAATTTCCGAGTTTTTCCACTCTTTCAACTGTATTTCCTCCATTTTTTTCACCCTTCCTCTTATTCCATCCCAATATTATTTTCTTATTTCTCTCTGTTTCCCCTCCCTTTTCTCTCCCTTTGACCTCTTAGTTTCTTTTTCCTCTTTTCACAATCCCTTTTGGTCCCGTTTCTTTAAAACATGGAGATAAAGAAAATTAAGAGACAATATGTTATCCTGGGGAAATGGTTGCCCGTCAAAAATATGAAAAAACTATTTAAAACAGTTTCTAATAAATCTTTGTAAATCTTTTATCTTTCTATGCCTAATAGAGCTAAGCTGTTCCGGTCATATTTATCTTATCATTCTATTTCCTTCTGTTTTTTTTTTTTGGGGGGGGGCGTTCTCGACACCTGTTTGAGATGCGAGTAATAATTAATATTCCAAATCGACGTGAATTCTACGAATGGCTTGGGCCTACGAAACGAAAATATGTGGAATCTTATTTTCCCACCTAAAACATGAATTGACTGTCTTCCAATTGCAAAAAAGAGGTTTTCATGGTTATTGCAGCAAATTCGAAAGATCAGTAACGATTTTTGACACATGCGTGATTTTTTTTAAGCTACCGTGGCTTTATGAATGCACCCGATAGATGCGAACCACAGTTCAGAACAGTGACCCGAACTCTCGATCCGACAGTCAATATGAACATGATGAAGGCACACATTTGTTTTGGTCGTAGAGGGAGCTATTTAGAATAGATTCTTCGGCCTTTCGACAGAAATTAAGACTTGCAGGAAAGACGAACAAAAGAACGGTGGCATTAAAGGGCCTTTGATGGCGGCCGTTCCTTTGAAGTCAAGGGAACGTTGGGCGGGAAAGCCGAAGCGAAAACCCGGATGCGGGAAGAACGATGAAGAACGGTGCATGGACTTTTGACAAGCTACCTTACACACGAAAAAATTGCCGAGTCTGACTCGGCTCGCGGGTTGAAACCTACGATTTTGGCAGATCAAAAAAGCCGTTTCGACACGGCTCGCGGATCACACTGATCGCGTTCACACAGCATAAAATTGCCGTGTTGAGCACGGCTCGCGTGTCGAACCCCCGAGCCGTGTCACTGTGTAAACACGGTATTATTGATTTCTGAGATACCCCCCTCCACCCCACATACCTCCTTCCAAAAAAGGGGTGGGAAGAAAGAAAAATGGCAGTTTTGCCTGCATTATGCAATTTCATATAGCAGCCGTCCTGACTTTGAAAACAACCAAGATTAGTAATTTTTCACAAAGGGAGAAAAAAAAACCATGCACTACGTTTGTTGACCTTATGGCTTTTACCTTGATTGAGAAAATGTCTCGTATTTGTTTCATTTAATTTCCTCTAGTATTTTGGAAAAAATGAACAAAATATTTATTCCTAACAGGATAAATTGAATAAAATAACCTTTGAGCTTGAATCAGCAGTCTGTAATTATACTCATCAAATTAACGCCACAAACAGCACTAAGCTCTCACTTCAGCTATGAAGAAATAAATGAGAAAAGATAATGTTAATGAAATAATAATAATGGTAATGCAACAATAATTAATAAAGATTCTCATCATTTGCAACAAGAACAGAATATTAAGTATGCCTCATATTTCCCTTGTGTAAAGCATGTGTAGTGTACTGCCATCATACATTGCATTGAGCCAGTAATAGAGTAAATCAACTTTGACATGGAATTCATTAAAATTCTGCCCTTTTTAGCATAATGTTCGGTTTGGTGCTTGCTGACAAAGCACAATCAAGCATCATCGGCCAGGGTACTCCTTTCGATTCTTGTATACAAAAATAATTTAGTTACTTTTTTAAAATTCCCGACATTTCTTGAAAATTTCTGAAAATTCCTAAAAAATATTTCACCATTGAAAATATCCAATGCGAAAATACCCGGGAATCTTGGAACCCGAGTGGGGGTACCTCTCGAATTTCAAATTTTGTACTGCAGCCTATGGGAAAGGGTCGTCTCCCCCTCTAGGAATCAAAATCCTTCGAAATTGCTTTGCATGCTACCTATTTGTACTGCAGCCTATGGGAGAGGGTCATCTCCCCCTCTAGGAATAAAATCCTTCGAAATTGCTTTGCATGCTACCTATTTGTACTGCAGCCTATGGGAAAGGGTCATCTCCCCCTCTAGGAATAAAATCCTTCGAAATTGCTTTGCATGGTACCTATTTGTACTGCAGCCTATGGGAGAGGGTCATCTCCCCCTCTAGGAATCAAAATCCTTCGAAATTGCTTTGCATGCTACCTATTTGTACTGCAGCCTATGGGAGAGGGTCATCTCCCCCTCTAGGAATAAAATCCTTCGAAATTGCTTTGCATGCTACCTATTTGTACAGCAGCCGATGGGAAAGGGATCGTCTCCCCCCTCTAGGAATCAAAATCCTTCGAAATTGCTTTGCATGCTATGTATTTGTACTGCAGCCTATTGGAGAGGGTCGTCTCCCCCTCTAGGAATAAAATCCTTCGAAATTGCTTTGCATGCTACCTATTTGTACTGCAGCCTATGGGAGAGGGTCATCTCTCCCTCTAGGAATCAAAATCCATCAAAATTGCTTTGCATGCTGCTTATTTTCTGTTGATATAATCATCCGTAGATACTTTAATGGTTATGTCTCTATCTCATATGACAACAGGACCAAATCCACCCATCGATGGTCGCTTCACCGAGATAAATGGAATGACAGTACTACTTGAGTGGAATCCACCTGCTGATGGGAGAATAGATGGGTATGTAGTGATACATGGTGCAGAAACCCAGGATCCAACTACTTTGACCCAGGTAAGGGCACTCACATGGACGTTGGATAAAACTGCTTTCACCAGCTTGGCATTTGTTGCAGATCTTATGCACTACCCTACCTTTCGACCTCATATTTTCTGATATAGCTCAATTCAATCTTGTAATTTCATTCTTGAACATTTGAAGAGAAATAAATTCTTCATCAATCAATCAATGAATCTTGATGGTTCAAGTGAATTTCCTAAAACCTAAATCAACTTTTGACGAAAATAGTACACTTTGTATTCAGGTGTGTGTTACCTTTAAATGATGGGAATATAAATGAGAATCTGAGTTGTGGGTAAAGTAATTCATAATTTCCAAACAGCTTTATAAAACATCACTCTGTTAATGAGATGAACAAATAATCTGCAGGTCAGATATAATTCATAAAGATTTTTTCTAATTAAATGTACAGTGGGGCGGTGTGGCCCAGTGGATAAGTCTTCTGACTTTGAAACAGGGTCGTGGGTTCGAATCCCAGTCATGGCGTAATTTCCTTCAGCAATAAATGTATCCACACCATGCTGCACTCGACCCAGGTGAGGTGAATGGGTACCCGGCAGGATTAATTCCTTGAATGCATGAGCGCTGAAAGGCAGCTCGAGCTAAAGCCGGGGTAATAATAATAATAGTAACAATGCACCTCGGAATAGAATATTTCTAGATAGATTGCGCTATATAAATGCCTATGTTATTATTATAATTATTCAAACAGGCAATTATCCCAGTTGGTCAAACGGCATACGCAATCTCAGGACTCAATCCTATCATACCCTCTACCATAGGACTGGTATCATATCGGCATTCAACTGATACATTCAGTGATTTTGCTGAGCTTCTTCAGCAACAAAATTCTAACTTGGAAATAAATAGAGGTGAGTTCCAAGATACCGAGCCATTCTTGTTTCCCCAGTTACCTTTATTCAAGGTAGTCAGTGATTTAAAATCTGCCAGTTATAATATATAATAACAAAATTCAGTTTCTCTTCTTTATTTTGATACCAAGTGAGATCTGAATAGTTCATGCATATGTGATAAAGAAGAGTTTCAGAATTCAGCATTAACACAGTGCCCCATGTCTTTCTAGATACACTATTTTTACCAATAACAGATTACAACCTTTTAAAAATTCTTCTCACAGGTGGATAACCATTGCGCAAGTAGACCATGTAGGAATGATGGACAGTGTGTTATTGTATCAGAAAGCATATTCTGATGTGATTGCATCAGTGGTGTCTTTCAGATATGCCACTATTGCTACCAACAACTGATTTACTTTTTCCATTCTCCTTACAGGTGATAACCCATGCGCAAGTAGACCATGTAGGAATGATGGACAGTGTTTTGGTGTATCAGGAGGCAGTTTCAGATGTGAATGCATCAGTGGTTTCAGTGGTACTACCTGTGAAGTAAACACAGGTAATAATAATCTTATTCTTAAAATCATATTCGTGAAAGTAGGGAGTGAATTCAAATGAAATATATTTTCTTTGATATTGATAAAGCGTTGTCCCTCTTCTCTTTATAGTGGTCTCGTGGTTTGCTACAAAATACATAAATCATAAGAATAATTGAACAACTCAGTAAGTAAAAATGATGATTTAGATTGATAATTGATGATTGAAGATTATCCAGATTTGATTAAGGGGCTTAGGAAATTCCCAATTTGTTGAAACCTGTGCTTGAAATGGCAAAGAGAAAGAGTAGTACCTCATTACCAATTATCCAGTTAAGCATAAATTTTTGCACAACTGAGGAGCGGCTCTATGAAAGTTAAATTAACACTTGACGGATCGTAAATTTTACCAATTGACACTGTAGAGGAGATTAGCAGGGAATGTTTCACAAAGACTTGAATTCAACATAGAGTCATTCTTAAATCCTGATAGGCACACGCACCCTAATTGATTAATACCAGTAGCGTGCATCTCCTTTAGCATGATTTGACCAATGCAGTGATGCTTTTTATACTACTTGCAGCTGGGAACTTATACTTGCAGCTGGGAACTTAGGTGCAACACTTAACTCTTCATGAAAAAACGCCTCGATAATAATTAATGTTCTTGATATTTATTCCCTTCAAGATGAATGTAACAGCTTTCCTTGTCAAAATGGAGGGACCTGTACTGATCTTCAAAATGGTTATATCTGTCGCTGCCTTGCAGGAATAACTGGCACAAACTGTGAGCTAAGTATGTAAACACAAATATTTTTTATCAATTGTTGCTTAAAGTGTGAGTTGTAATGTGGTATATTTCGATAATTCCTGTTAGAGGTAATTTGATTGATGTTCAGAACAAAAAGTATGAAGATCAAGAGGCTAATATAATTTTTCTAAATATTTTCAGCATACTCGTCTTCTAAATGTAACTAGCTATCAATATTCATTTGTGATTTCCCTTAATGGATTGTTTCTTCATTCTTAGGACCCCAGCCCTGCGCCAACAATCCTTGTTTAAATGGTGCGACCTGTGTGGAAGTATTTACAACCTTTTCATGCTCTTGTCTTGCTGGCTTTACTGGCACGTTGTGTGAAACAGGTAAGTCATACATGTTTACAGTACTCCTCCAAAATAATCGTGGAATAGGGGTATAACCATTAAATAAACTCCAAATGCTTTAACAGCCCTAAATTCAAATGTTATGGCGATAACCATGATTTGCGACTTGATACCCGCCTTTCCTCGTCAAACAAACCATTGGCAGTCTGGAGATAATTATTGATACCGATGTTTTTTCTTTAATCATTGTCTTTATTTTGAATTTGTTTAAGTTTGAGGCCCTATTGTTTGTTTTATTGTTTGATAGTGTCTTACTTATTCCTATGGGGTGAGGTTTCACAAAACTATGGTATTGTCAACTAACAAATGTAATGGAATTACATCTTTGCTATCCTCAGAGAATAGAACCTAATTGTGTTATCTGGAAGAGCCATGGTGTATTGGTTCTGACTCTCGCCTTGTAAACAGAGGGTTTTGTGTTCGAATCCCACAGCGTGCGGGATCGAAATGAATCCAATGACCGGGGTAATAATAATATGATGTAATGCGCTTTGAGCCATTCTGGGAAAAGCGCTATATAAAAATGGGCTATTATTGTTATTATTATTATTATTATCTGCCTGATTACTTAAACATTTTGATGGTTGCAGTTATATTCATCGTATTTATATATAGTCATGATGCGCAAAGTGTACCAGATGCTTTTGAGTTATATAACCAATGAAATGTGGTGTGTTATAGCTACATTTATATCAAAAAATAATAAAGGACCAGTACAAACTTTGCTTCTGGTGAAGTCACTTGCCTGTATTCTGAAGTTGGGTTTGATTTAAATAAAATCTTGTCTTAAGTTTTGGTTTAATTTTTGAAAGCCAATTGTGACAAATCTTCAACAGTGGTTCAATTCACCAGCTCACCTGACTTATCCTGACTTATGAATCATTCTTAACTGTCTAGGTAGGATAAATAAGATAGTTGTCATCACCATAAGAAAATTAGGAAAGACCACAGTATTACAAAAAAATGTACATCGTACATTATCACAGGGTTAGACCATGTTCTACGATAAACCCAACTTTAGAATACGGGCCAATAAGACTAAAGCTTAAGCAGTGGTTATTAGTCTCCTGCATACTTCTTTGTTTATATTGATATCTTGATTTATATGAATATATATATTATATATTAAGAAAATAACCTGTGATCATCCTTGACCAATCCTAACCATGACATTCTTTTGTTCAAACATTATGATTACCAAGATTATTGTATTGTCATATTCCAATTGCATTGTTGGTGACTCAACGAAAGGAATTTTTAGACAGTGAATGTAGATATTGGTGAAAAAAAAACACAATTCAAACTTACTTCACAGATATCGATGACTGTGCACCAATCAACCCCTGTCTCAATGGTGGCACCTGTGTAGATGCAGTCAACAGTTTCATGTGTAGATGCCAAACTGGTTTCTCGGGCACTAACTGTGAAATAGGTAATACAAAAAATTCATATATTTATGAATAACAGACTATTTTTTCAAAGAATGAAACCTTTAGGTTATTAATGGAAAATTTTAAAAGGAATTTCACATCACTGACAGTTGAGATTGTTTATGTGTATATGCATGGTTGCGAGAGTGCATTTAAGTGTGCACGGATGCATGCCATAATGCCCTGCTTCATTTACCCAAATACTCCGGGGGGGGGGGGGGGGGGGGTGGAGGCACTATGGGCCCCTGTCCAATTTTTTTTCTGTACTTCCTAACGCCTCATTACTTCAAAAACGAAAATTTCATGTCATTTTTCTGATCTTTTCCGCACATTTTGATACCAAATTTATGGCAATCGAACCTACCGTTCGGGTGTAAGATTATGTTTACCAAACACATGTCACAGAAATTTCGCTATTTCTCTATATGACTGTGTATATTACCCTATATAGACAAAGTCAGGAGCTTTTCCAATTTATGTAAATACTGTTCTAGTATCATCCTTTCAAATAGTGTAAATGATTACCACACCCAACCTCACACACCCTCACCCACATTCACACACATCCACACCCCGCACATACGCATCTGAAAACGCTTGATGAAAAACAAAAAAATGCATAAGAAAATTGAAAAAAAAAACAATACACCACATAAGAAATGATTACCACAACCTTTTTTTCTTTCAAGAATTGATGAGGGAGTTATGAAAGACATTTGTACCAAAAATTGTTATTCCTGAGGCTTTACATGTATTCAGTGTGAAATACCAAATGTATGACTTCTCGCATAAATTAGCATGAATTAATTAATTAAAAAAAAACAGGACTTCCGTAAATTTAGCTATACAATTTTGTTAGGTTACATAATTCTTGACCATTTTGCAAAATTTTGAGGCAATCGGGCGACCCTTGGACAAGATCTTTGGAGGGGGGGGGGTATAATGACCCTCCTTGTAAAAACAAGCTTTGAAATGCCCTGGGAGTATGAGAGTTAGAGGATTAGCCTTTCAAGGTTCAATGCCCACATTTGAAAGCAGATAGATTATTTTAGTTTGGTTTCCTTTCATTTTGCAGGGTAATTACTTGATATTGGGATAATATGTAAATGAATAAACAATGAATTAATGTCTGATTTAAAATGGAATGAGTGATTTACAACAAATTTTATAAAATGCATATATTTGATATGCATACATGTATCGATATCGTTTATTATAGATATAGATGAATGCAATCCTGATCCTTGTCAGAACGGTGTGTGTGTTACAATTGCACCGGGATCCCCCTTCACATGCGTTTGTAATCAAGGCTTCACCGGGCAGAATTGTGAGACTGGTAAGCTTCATATGTTCTACTTCCTATATGTTTTGTACAGAAGCAGTTCAGGCTTGTGAGAAAATAGTATCATGACAGCTTCAAAGTATCACATATTAAGATGTATAGTATTCAAATAGTTCTTGATGAGTTTATTACACATTTAAAGTCAAAAGTAAGTATTGGTAACATAAGAATCGCAAAAAGAATGATCGCTCACTAAAACTCTCTTCCAATGTTGACTGAGAGTGAACACAAAGGAGATAAAAAGAAATAAAAACCCAAGGAGGGAATCAATCTTATTGGAACAATAAAAAATATAAATTAATCAAAATCTGTTATAGAAAGATAATGATAATAATATGTTAAACTAATATATCACTTATATTAAAAGAAATCAATCTCTAAGTGCTTTGCACAAAACAGATAGGTACAAAGAATTATGGAATGACATAAACATAGAAGTCCACAATATATCAATGTTCAATAAAAGTTTATTTCATTGTGAAGAGGTGACATTTAAGTCGATTTTGAATGATTCAGCTGTGGTCTTAGTTCTGATGTGCAGTAGAAAAGCATTCCAAAGTGTAGGTGCAGTGAAGGCAAATTTCCTAGAACCATAGTGCTTGGTACATGCAGATAAGATCCGGAAGAGTAGGTGATTTTGTGAATGAATGGTACCAGATGGTGATACCATTGAATTAGTCCTGAAATGTATGATTGTGCAAATTCATGTTGAGCCTTGTACAAGTGATGAGAGGTGTCTTAAGTTATATTCGTTTATCAACCTGGGGTGGTTTTCTGGAACACTGTCATCACTTTTGTCATTTCTCTCTGAGATGTGACAACGCTATTATTGTCACAAAGTGGTATTCTGAACATTGTCTTTTTAGTCCAGTCAATCTAGCCAGAAGAGGGGGTTAACCCACCACTAATTGCAACACGAGATATTCCGCTGAAATGTTTTTGAAGAACGTCCCCTAAACAACATACTAAAAGTCCCCCAAAATCCAAGTAGTGGAAATTTATGAAATTTGCATATTATGCAAATTAGCCATAAATATTTAGAAAAAAGAAGGGAAATTATTCAAAGATTACGTATTAAGTGCCCAAAACAATTTAATTTGAATGAAAATTCGTGAAAAAAATCTGAATTTTTTAAAATTACAAGTGCAAAAAATTCTACCGCATTTGCATTTTATGCAAATAAGCATCCTTATATGGAAAAAATGTCAAGATATCGTGATTTTTCTCATAATATAGACTGCTTGAAAACATTTCAATAATGTTGACATTTAAATGCTACTATCAGTAAGAATAAGAATTTGTCCCAATGCCTGAAAATTAATTTTCATTTTCTGCAAATTAGCCATTCAAAATAGAAAATAAGGAAAATAATCCAAAGATTACACATTAAATGTCCACAGCAAGTAATTTGAACAAAAGTTCATGATGAATGAATAAGATTGTTGTCTTTATTTACAAAAGCTAGCAAATCTGTCTCATTTGCATACATGTATTATGCAAATAAGTATACTTATTAGGAAAATGTCAAGAAATTTTGATTTTTCTCACTTTGACTGCAGTGAAACATTTCATTTTTTTCAAATTAATCTGCTGCTATCACTAAGCATTAAAATTTATCCAAATATAATTTATATTCAAGGAAAAATACTGGAAATATGTTCTTCGCTTCCTAAAGCCGCGTTGTTAGTCTGACAAGATGATGGGATAGGCAAGAAAAAATCACAGTATTTGAATTGTTGTGTAGTTTGTTAGAGCTAACAACCCTTTCTTATATGGATGGGAATGACTTAGACTTTCTTGAAATTTCACCATATAAAGGGAGGCCAGGAAAAAACAAATTTACATGTATGGCAGGTAAGATCTGATGAGCAGTCTGATTAAGAAGTGTATCAGAGATTCCCTCTGGCCTAGTAGCTTCATGCAGGTTGTTTCCTTTGATAATTTCTTCTGTGGTTTGGCTGCACCTGCTTGACTAAACAATATGTTATCTGGCAATGTCAGGGTCAGGAAGGGGTCCCAGGACTTGTAGAGCAATGTCATCATCATCATGATCAGTGATGAATAATAAGACTTAAAATAATAATGCTATTCCAATGTAGTCATAGCACATGATATTAAGGGCTCCCAACATGCTAATTGTTACAGCGTGGATCATTGTCATTCCGGTCAACAAATTATGTATTATGGGATTGTCTTCAAACCTCATAGTCCTCTTTAATGCAATGTAGCAATTCTGAGCTTTACCTTACTGATGATTTTGGAGCTCTAACATGCCCAAGCCTTCCTAACCTTTCTCTAAAACTCTTGACATCTTCCAACACAACATATGTCCATTGTCTCATTGAAGCACCGTGTGTCGGAAGAAGAAATGGGTAACGGTTTGGTTCTTGTTAAAGTCCTCTTGATTGGCATTCAATCTCCTATGCTCGACATGTCGGATTTCAGTACAGAGAGTTGTATGATTGTCTAAAGTACATCTGCATGAAATTTTCAAGCAGTCAATGAGAGAGAAATCACAATATCTTGACATTTTTTTCTCCATATGACGTTAATAAAACCAAAAAATGCTCAATGGTGCCCAGGTGGCATCGTCAGACTCTTGAGGTAGACACCCCATACTACATGTACAACTTCCAGCAAAAAAATTGCAGTCATACCCAACTTGACAATCATGCAATAATTTTGATCATATCTACCCGACTATATCTTTTGCTTGTATTTGAGATTATTCGCATTTATGAAATGCATATTTTGGTGCATGCTAAAGAGAAGAGACACAATTTATGAAGATTTTATGACAAAGGTTATGACATCTACCAGAATATGGATTATGTTATATCTCTGAGAAAAGACAAAATATGGAGAAAAAACAACCGCCCCAGGAGCTAATGGAGATTGTGCAGACTTGATGACGTAGGTGCTGTACATCTGGTGCGTGTAGTCAATACCTGCTGGGATATTCTGAATTCTCTGTAGCCGGGAAAATAATAGAGTTTGAAAAGCCTTGAAAAAACTTTCTGCAGGGATCCTCAAATGAGCAAAAATGCTTTAAAATGGCTTATATTCTGGACAACTTTCCCTTTGTTATGTGCACAAATTTTCAGATTTCCATTATTTGAAAGATAGTTTTGTAGATTTGAGGATCCCTCTAGAAATTACATAAATACTCTTCAGACTTCTATAATTCTCTTATTTTATAACCAATTCTGCTAAATCTACTTTTATATTGATCATCTCATTTTACTCTTCTCAAATTAATTCTTGGATTTTTGTTTCATTTAAGAGTACCCCACTGTATCCATACAATTGATTGATCACATATGCCTTGAATGTGACATAAAACCACAGTGTGGACAGTAAACACAGCCACAAAAACGCAAAACAAAAATGTTAAACATCCTTTTATTGATAAATTACTTCGATTATTTACTTATGATGAATTGATATGAAATGAAAAAAAAACTTTGCCAGAGAAAATAAAAGATACACGTAAATATAAAAAAGAATAATTCCAATATCTATAGTGTATTTGAAGACCCCTTAGTCCCAGTACACTACAATCAATTCATGTAATATTCCACAGTTTGTGACAGTAGTCAAATACATGAACAGTATATCAATGGGAAATTGATAATTTAAAAAGAAATAATTTGTAAGGTCATGCAAGATAATAATAATGCAACAGATATTAGACATATTCTTTGAAATTATATGCAGATGTTTTTTATCCTCTGAAATAATACTGGTGCTTTCTTTACATTAATTCTATTTGCAACATTTATTCTTCCTTACTTAGAAATTAATGAATGTAATTCGATGCCCTGTCTCAATGGCGGTACCTGTATAGATGCTCTGTTAAGCTATACGTGCAGGTGTGCACTTGGTTTCACCGGAGTAAACTGCGAATCTCGTAAGTTGATCAGTGTTTTTAGTTTCATATATAATTAGACCACTGGATCATTGCCATTTGATTCAGCCAGATTTTCTTTAATTTCTCCATCAATGCTTTCTTGAAATATCTAAAAAGGTTGATGATACTTTGGAAACAATAGAATCATTGCAGAGATTACTTTTGCTTTCTTTTCTGGTCAACTTCTAATCAATGTATGATGTATTTTCTCCTCCAAACCAGTTCATGTCCCTAGTGGATCACACCGTGTGATATAATTACATCCTAGAGTTTGAACATAACACCAAATTGTGTAAAAGAAATAAGCAGAGGTATTTAACTGAAACTAATACCCATGAGTGTTGAAGTAACACCACAAATTTAACACCTAAAATGACCTGTTGTGTCTGTATGTACATCTACACCAGTCGTCATTAAAATTTTTGCTGTGTATTTTTTCTTTTTCAAAAGAAACTGACGAGTGTTCCAGTCAACCTTGTCTCAATGGAGGAACTTGTGTGGATGGTGTAAACTCATACGAGTGTAGATGTCCAATGGCCTTTGGTGGGATAAACTGTGAAACAGGTCAGAGCCAGACTTATATATTATAATATATTGAGTCATGGTAAACATTCCTATTGAGCCATGTTTGAAGCTACCAGCAAAACTAGTTTAGGCCTCTGAAACTGAATATTTTCTTTCAGAAAATTATTCTTCCCTGGTTTAGTACAGACATACATGCCATACAAAGTGCAGTTTGGGAATTTGTAATGATTCCTTTTCACTGCCACTTTTTGATGATATGATGAATACATGACTTGCTTTGTGTGAGTACCCAAAAAGTATGGAGTCAAAATAAGTATTTTTTTTTAGAATTGAAACTGAGCAAACCTATCCCAGGTTTTTAGGCATACTTCAAGAAAGGTTTGGTTCTCATATTTAACATCTGGTCCACTGTGCTCCTTGAACTGAATTATGAAATATTCAAGTGGAAAACCTTATTCATTTCCTGGTTTTCCTATGAAATGGCATTGAACATCAGAGAAACTTAATTCCTTTGGACTCTTCTGCTCCCCTTTAGCAACAGAAACTGTTTGTCTCAAGTAAGTCATCTGTTTAAACTAAGCTATGAGAGGCTCTGTGGTATAATATATCAGCAAATTGTTTCTGTATATATCTATTGGTATCATCATGATGATCATTACACTATTCAAAATATCAATTCAATAATCTAATAGCATTATGTATCAACACCTATTTAGAGATTTATCAGTATTTTCCTTGTAATATTCATCGTCATATGTCTCACTATCATCACTTATTCCACGATTGGATCACTAATGCAGATATCAATGAATGCTTATCGGGACCATGCATGAATGGTGCCACTTGCTTTGATCAACTGGGGTTCTTCCGATGTCAGTGTCCTACAGGGTACGAGGGACCAACATGCACTACGGGTAAGTCAGTCCCACAAGCCTTCATATGTATGTGGTTGAAAGGTGTTCAAATCCTGGAAATAAGGCCAAAAGTCCATTCCCCCCAACAACAAAAAAAATCATTCTGTACTTAATACTTTAGGCATCATAGAAAAAAGAAAATGCAAGCATGAATTGAAATGCAAGGCCATCAAATGCTTTGGGTAGCATGCAGATATATAAAATAGTGAAACTGAAAAAGAATAACAGTCTCAAAGTAACTATTACTCTAAGCATCATCTAACTTGTGTATTTATAGATTAACTCTCGGAACCTGAATGAATAATGGCTGCGAAACCCTCATCATGGTATGACCATCTTTCTTGGAATATTTCATGTCGTAAAAGGACATATGTTTATGCCAGTTTTTTTTTTCAATGTGACTGAATTGGTTCGTAGATATTAATCAAATGTATGCTATAATTGTGCAAGGCCCTCAATTTTGGTATTTTCTAATTAAAGACATGAATGAATGAACAAATCAATAATAATTGTGCAATATCACTTATCAGATACTGATTAATGGTTTGTACTGCTTTTGTGCTACATATTTGTTTCAAATAACGCTGAAAATAACGATAAACATTTTCAATTTCTAAAATTTCTTTGAATCACAGTTTTTGACACAAAAAATAGAAATCAAAATTATCACCCAGCAAAACCAAATTCATGAATCTTAACAAATCAGAATACATTTCTTCAATATGAAAAAAAAAATTGTTGTTCATTGGATGTCTTTCGTGTGTATTGTAGATTGGTCTTAATGTACATGTAAATACATGCATTTTAAGTAACTATATTTATTTTCGATTCAATTTGATTCAATTTAGTTTTCATTCTTCAACATATTACAAATAATTACAAAGTAAATTAATTCAATTTAAATAAAGCATGAACAAAATTCAAATTGAGTAAATGATATACATATTCAATAAGTGATTCAAGTATAAATTAACATGCATGATTTTATGTGGAACCTGAATGAATCAAATCAATCAAATGGATGATGTGTTCCAGTTTGTATCATCCGTTAATTTTTGTGTGTTTTCTATCCAGACATCATTGAATGTGCAAGTACTCCATGTCAGAATGGCGGAACATGTCTGGACTTCCCAGGGTTATACATTTGTAACTGTGTCCAAGGTTTCTCTGGTATACACTGTGAAATAAGTAAGTATTCACAAAGGGCATGAAGCCTCAAGCCTCACCGCAATTGTTAATTCATTATCATTTCCCCAATACGCACATGACACACAGAAGATATCAATTGTTGCTCACTGTTTGCGAAATTTTTTTATCTGTGTATTATTAAAATATTACTGTATTCTTTGCTTCCACTTATATTTATTGGCTATTCAAGTACCGCTAATATCAGTCATATCAACACACAATGGATATCTTCATTTTCTTCAACAGACGATGACGATTGTCGAAATAACCCTTGCCTGAATGGAGCTACTTGTATAGATGGAGCGCAGTCTTTCACCTGCATTTGCCCATCAGGGTTTTCGGGAACGACGTGTGCTATGCGTGAGTTGATGAATATCAGAAGCCTGTTTCTTTAAGAACTTACGATTCTAGTAACATTGCCATGGTGGTAACTGCTATGATAACATGTCTCCAGCAGTCAATGAGTAAAAAAGCTTTCCATGGTAATCACCCTTATGGCAAAGTTTAAAGGTTAACTTCACCCCAGAAAAAAGTTAATTTGAATAAAAAGAGAAAAAAACAATCCAGCATAACACTGAATACTTCATCAAAATCAAATGTGAAATATGGAAGCTATGACATTTTAAAGTTTTCTTAACTTTTCAAAATACAGTTACATGCACAAGTCAGTGATATGCAGATGAGAGAATTGATGATGTCCCCACTCACTATTTCTTTTGTTTCTTGTTTGAATTATACAATATTTCAATTTTCATAGATTTGACAATTAAGGACCCTCTTGTTTGAACCACAAAATGTTAAACCAATGGTATATAGGCCTGCACATGTTCAGAAAGGAATGAAACTTTGTTTCACATGACAATGAGGGGAGAATTAGAATATTTAATATTCCATATAATAAAATCCAAAAAAATAGTGAGTGGATGAGGCCATCAGCCCCCTCATTTGCATACTGACCAGGATGTGCATATAACTATTTTGTGAAATTAAGCAAAACTTCAAAACCTCAATAGCTTTCTTATTTTACATCTGATTTTGATGAAATTTTCACTGTTGTTGCTCGTTGGATTTTTCTCTTTTTATTTGAACCAGCTTTTTATAGAGGTGGACTTATACCTTAAACATCATAATCTGTATGAAACAAGACCCTGGTTTCTGATAAACAGTTGCTTGTAATTGAAAGTTAAAAAAAATTTAAGTGTGTGATCCATATTACATGCCTTTTTGAAGTCTATTAATCTTTATAAGACCGGGTTACATACATTACATTTCAAAAATAAAAATGGCATATGTAATAAATGATGAATTAAATTTCTGTGTACTTGTATGCGTTTTCTTCCATTTATTAATGCCAAGGTATGTGACTGGGTGTTTTTCAATGATCAGATTTTCAGTCTTAAAGTTTTTTACATTTAATTTGTCAATATTTACTTCATCAAAATCTCTGTGTATAAGTGTTGAAAATGTGTCCCCCCTACTACTGGGATTCCTGCTTATGCGAGTTTGAAACAATTTTGAAGTCAATATTTTCTTTACCAGAATCTCTTCTTGATTAGTGATTTTTTTTAATTATTAAATTATATTTACAAGTTTTATACATATTTGGCAATATTTTCTTTATCAATTCTATTCATTATGTTGTTTTGTTTTTTTAATCTTAAAATTATGTTGTGAAGTTTTAATTAATTATCTCATACGCAGAATTGGACGCATGTAACCCACCACCTTGTCAGAATGGAGGAACGTGTATCAATCTTTTCCCATCATTCCAGTGTGTTTGCCCTGCTGGCTTCACTGGAACAAACTGTGAAAGAAGTAGGATATTTCTTTAACATAATACTGTTGTTCATTAGAAGTCAGACAAAGCAATATTTGATTTGAGAGTGATTATCAAATTTATCATACAATGATATATACATTATTTAGAATAAAGCAAGTGTTTGAAGTAATCAGCTCCACACCAGGGGGCCGTTTCATAAAGCTGTTCGTAAGTTAAGAGCGACTTTAAGAACGACTGGTGATCATTTCTTACGCCCTAAGCTATCACAATGAACACTGAATGGTGCAAATTTACCACAAGAAAGGGTCACCAGTCGTTCTTAGAGTCGTTCTTAACTTACGAACAGCTTTATGAAACACCCACCAGGATTCCTTTGTGTTTTCATCCTAATTCTCATGAAATATTAAGTGTTATTTGTTGTATTTTTATCCTCCTGCTTCCATCTAACACATAAACTTTGAATTTGATTCAAGTATGCGTAATATGAATCATGATCTAATTATAGATTTTCAAGGTCAAAAGTCAAAGATCATCAAGGTCATTACATACATTGAAATATCTTATCATGATGGTGGAAGAAGCAATTGAGGGATCTTTAAGCCTTAGCAGATGCATAGTATTCAAACGGACAATCAATTCTTCTTACATCACAATTTGCTTGAAGACTTGTTTCCAATTTTCTTTGAACAGATATTGATGAGTGTCTTAGCTTTCCCTGTGCAAATGGAGGAACTTGTAATGATGGTATCAATCAGTACGTGTGTTCATGTACTGCTTCTTTCCAGGGTCCTAGATGCCAAATAGGTGAGTAAAAACTGAGTATACTCTTGGGGGCCCATAGAATAAAGAGTTACAACTATTGCAACTTTGCCATCATGGCAACTATTCTGGAAATCTTGATTGTGATTGGCTGTTGATACATGTTCCCTGGGTTGTTGCAAAGTGACATTAGTGGTTACTCTTTATCGAACAGGCCCTTATTTCTTGTTAGGTGGTCTGTCTTTGACAGACCACTATTCACCATGTCATTCGTTACGTCAGATAAAGCGGAGGACAACCCCTTTCTTCTCCATATAAACATTCGCAGTGCAAGCAAAAATTTTGATAAACTTAAGTTATTTCTAGATAACAACCAGTTTCCGCAATCGTCATTCATTGGTTTAATTGAAACGTGGTTCTCGGACAATCCATGTTCCCTCTTCTCACTCCCCAATTCTGATTTGATTGTTAATAATAGAACACGAAGACCAGGGGGTGGTGTCGCACTTTACATACCGCAACAATACGATTATACTCCTATAGCTAACATGACAATATCTAACAATGTTTTAGAAACACTTTTTGTTGAAATCATAAATCCGATGGGTAAAAACTTTATGCTAGGTGTATTCTATAGACCTCCACATTCAAATGCAAATGCTTTTTTAGAAAAACTGAATGAAATTCTACTAAATCCTCTTTTGAAAAATAAAGATTGTTTTTTTATGGGTGACTTCAATATCAACTTAGTAAATTGCAACTCTAATAGCACCTCGCAAGAGTTTCTTGAAATGTTTCTATCACATTCTTTTTTACCCCTTATAACTAAGCCGACAAGATTGGCGAATAACTCGGCCACTATAATAGACAACATTTTCAGTAATACAATTCGACAAAATCATGAAGCTGGTATTATTTTTAGTGATATCTCCAACCACTTTCCAATTTTTGCCAAATTATCTACTAATAAAAGTCTCCATGAAGAAACATTTAATCCTTCATTCCGAAAGATAACTGACGACAACTTAACCAGTTTGATTAATGATTTAAACATAACAGACTGGTCTACTGTATATGACTCCTCGGACGCTGACGATGCATACAACTGTTTTATTACCTTACTAACTTCTTCTCTAGATACACATGTTCCCTTTACAACTAACAGAAGATCAAATTATAAAAAGATCCCTATCCACCCTTGGATTACTTAATCACTTTTAAGATCCATCAACCGCAAGAACAATTTATATTACAAATACATAACTAAACCAAGTGATACATCTCGCTACAAGTACACTTCATATAAAAACACTCTCACATCTTTACTTCGTATTGCAAAAAAAGAATATTACAGTTCTCGATTGATTGATTGATAACGAATTTATTCATTCCAAAATTTTAACAGTTACAAAGTAAAGCAAAATATAATATAACATTTTGAAATGAAATAGGAACCTTCTGGAAACCAAAGCTTGTGATCGAAGGTATCCTTCAATAAATAAGTCATATTAATGCAAAAACAATATATATCTATATATAATATACAAATCATATCGTTCTTGTTGAAGTTCAAAATATATATAATATACAAGTCGTCATATCTTTCTTGTAAAAACTATATGTAAATCCTTGTTAAATATGTATATTTTTACATATTCTTTCAAGTAGAAGATAAACAAGGCTGGATTATATTACAAGATATGAAGAAAAGTGAAAAGGACACACAAGACAAAACCGTTGCGAAAACAGGACGTGACAGAACGGTTCAAGAACAAGACATGACAAAAAGCTAAACCAAAACAAGACAGACGAAATATTACAAGAACAGACAAATAAAAAAAGACAACAACAACAAAGGACAAAAACGAGTAAAAGAAAAACAAAAAACAAATCTGCACAGGTAGAGCGAATGAAAGGAGACAGGAAAAGAAGCGAAATAAAGGCAGGGGGGGGGGGGACAGAAGATCCATAAGATATCCTAAGTATGATGAATGATGTGAGTGTTATAGTTATTGGTTAGTTTTTTTTAAGTGCTCTATTGAAGCTATGAATGGTTGGCTTATTTTGTAAAGTTTGCGGAAGTGAATTCCAAAGTTTGATACCAGAAGATATGAACAGTTTGTTTGTTAATAATGTCCTTGTTCTAGGTAAATGGAAAAGTCCAGCAGATCTTGTAGGGTAGTGATGTACATTGATATTTCGTGTGAACATAGAATAAAATACGTCTGGTAGTTCATCTTTACTAAGGTTGAACATAAAAGATCCAAGATTATAATGGTAAAGATCATGTATCTTAAGAATTCCATGAGTTTTAAAAAGCACATTCGTATGTGCCCGATAATGAGAATGGCAAATAACGCGCAAAGCTTTTTTCTGAAGTAGTAAAAGTCTATTCAAATGAAAATCAGCACAACTCCCCCATGCAATAATACAAAAGTTCAAATGCGGGAGTATCAGCGTAGAGTATAAGTTTAATAATATACGAGTCGGGAAATAGAATTTAACTTTATAATTCCAATATTTCTTGAAATTATTTTGCATGTGTTATCTATATGTTCTTTCCATGACAGTCTGTCGTCGATAGTTACTCCTAGAAATTACGTACTTAATACTCTTTGAATATTAATATTATCAAAAGTAATGTTACCTGGGAGTTCATCAATGATATTGCTGAAGAGCATGTAATTTGTTTTAGTGAGATTAAGCGATAATTTGTTGGCTTTGATCCACTCTGAGACTAGTTTTAATTCTTATTGAGTGTGTCAAGTAAATGTTTGGGGTCCTTATGGGAAAAAAAATATATTTTAGTCGTCGGCAAAAAAATGATAAAGTACTTGATGATTTATAAAAATCATTAATGTAGACCAGAAAAAGAAGCGGACCCAAGATTGAGCCTTGAGGGACTCCACATGAGATAGATTTTGGAGGAGAATTTACATTTGCTATGGAAACTTATTGCTTCTGAGGTAGTTCCTGAACCACTCCAAGGCTATCCCTCTGATTCCATAATAATTAAGCTTGTATCAAAGGATATCATGGTTGATTGTGTCGAAAGCCTTGGAGAAGTCCAGGAACACCCCAACAGTATGCTCATACTTGTCAATTCCATTGGCAATCCAATTAATCATTGCTAACAGGGCATGAGAAGTACTATGTTTTTCCCGAAAACCAAACTGCAGGGGATAAAACAATTTATGTATTTTAAGAAACTTTGTCGTGTGTACAAAAATTACTTTTTCCAAAACCTTAGAAAGGCATGTCAATAATGATATATGGGGTTAATTTCCCAACACGGAGTTGTCGCCTTTTTTAAAAACAGGGATTACTCGGGCTTGTTTCAATGATGAAGGTACAACTCCTGTAGAAAGAGACAAATTAAGATATAAGTCAAATGTTTAATAATATGTATCAGGTTTCTTTTCAGGAGAATGTTACTTATATCGTCACATCCTGAACTCATTTTATTCTTTAGTCCAGAAATTATATCAGCTAGTTCATTTACGTCTGTTGGTGTGAAATATATCGAATTTGGATTAGGGACATTAAGAAAAGATGTGAAGTGTTTAGAAGAGGCAGGGATAGTGCTGGCAAGATTTTGGCCTACGGATGCAAAATAGTCATTAAAAACATTTGCCAAGGCAAGGGGATCCTCTACCAGTTCACCATCAACATTTATTTTCGCGGGCGTAGACATTTTGAAGCTACCTTGTATAACGTTTTTTATAACTTTCCATGTATTGTTGACATCGTTTCTATAGAGGTCAAATTGATTATGAAAATAATTCTTTTTACATCTTCTTAGTATACCTGTCAGAATATATTTGTAGTCAGTGTACTTTTTTCTATTACCGTCGCAAGGCTTTGAAATAGTTTTCAAGTAAAGGTTGTTCTTTCTGTTTATTGAGCGCAAAATGCTAGGTGTGATCCATGGGGAGCTTGGAACCTTTTTGTAATTAGACCGTTTGAATCGCACCACGGGAAATGAGCTTTTCATTACTTGATTCATTTTATTCATAAAAGCGTCAAATGCATCCTCGGCATTTTGAATAC
Organism: Lytechinus variegatus; assembly: GCF_018143015.1. Taxonomy (NCBI): domain Eukaryota; kingdom Metazoa; phylum Echinodermata; class Echinoidea; order Temnopleuroida; family Toxopneustidae; genus Lytechinus; species Lytechinus variegatus. Next base: position 11,928,248 of record NC_054749.1, read on the forward strand.
TGTAAATTCCTGACCAGTCAACATTTCCTATCTCTTCATTGAACAGATTCATATTATTTTCAGAAAAATCACGTCGAGTATTATGATCAAGTTTGTGTTCAGTGGTGTTGGTATCTAGTTTAAAATGCGAAAATATGGGAAAATGGTCCGACAAATCAGAAAGAATTATTCCTGTAGAGAGGGTACTTCTGGTATTTGTAAATATATTGTCAATGAGAGTGGCCGATGTACCTGCAATTCGAGTTGGCTTGGTTATCAAAGGAAGGAAACCTGCTGTCATTATTACATCCGAAAAAGTTTGAACAAAAGTATCAGTATCCCATTTTGGTAAGTCAATATTGAAATCGCCGAGTAAAGAACATGTTTTATTGACCATCTCATGGAGTGCCAATATGCCATGGAATGTGTTTAAAAAGTCATCATGGGAGGAGTTAGGCGGTCTGTAAATCGTTCCAACAAGAATATTTTTGTCGTTGGGCATAAGAATTTCAACAAAAAGTGTTTCAATAGCATCATTCATTAAAGTAAGATCAGGCCTTAACCTGTAATCGAATTGTTGGGATACGAGAAGAGCAACGCCTCCACCTGATTTCCCTATTCCATTATTTGTGACCAAAGGATAGTTGAGTACAGTGTGAAAACCACGTTTCTGACATACCTATCACAGAACAAAAGAGCTTAGAATTCAATTAAAGGGAACGAAGTGATTCAAAATTTTTGTTGGCACTGCGAATGTTGCAATGTAGCATTAGAAAGTTACTGTTGTCAAGTTGTTTCGACGCTATCTGTTTATCAGTAAAATAGAGCGAGGGGGTATGCTGATACGTATTATCATTAGGATCAGAAAGAGAATCAAGATTAGCTTGTGCATTCAGAGTTTGAGCTACGGAGTCATGAAAAACAGAATGTTTACATTCATCAAACTTCGAATTAAAGGCAGCCTGGAAAGTATCGTGTAATTCATCATTATCTATATCAGAAATGGGAAATTTGTGTTTACAGCCATCACAAAGGATGTCCTTGGGATCTCCTGAGATAGGGAGGAGTATGCAGATCTATACAAAAATGATATGAAGAACTAATGGAAAATCATCAATGGGGCATTAAACAATAAAAAGAGGAGTTCTACAATTACAAAAATAAAATCAAACAAAACAATCACTGATGACAATAATATAATAGCAAGAGAGTTTAATTCATATTTTTCACAAGTTGGCAACAATTTAGCAAGCAAAATTCCTCAAACTAACAAACCTTACAATAATTTTCTCGACAACCCAAACTCCATATTTTTTAATCCCACAAGTTCAAGAGAAATTATAAATATTGTTAACAGTCTGCAGTCCAAAAAGTGCCCGGGATTTGACGGTATTTCCAACTTCCTACTTAAGAAAATTATTTTGGCTATCGTCGATCCTTTGGTGCATGTTTTTAATATTTCTTTGAACACAGGAAGGGTACCCAATCTTATGAAAATCGCAAAAGTAGTCCCTCTTTTTAAAAAAGGAGATAATCAGCTCGTCTCCAACTACCGTCCCATATCATTGCTCACCTCGTTATCAAAAATTCTTGAAAAACTTGTCCATACACAAACCTTTTCGGACTTTCAGTTTGGGTTTCGCGAAAATCACAGCACCTCGCATGCAATTTTATCTTTCATTAACAAAATCACTACTTCCACTGATAAAGGTTGTCATACTGTCGGTATTTTCCTGGACTTCTCCAAGGCCTTCGACACCATTAACCACGAAATCCTTCTGCATAAACTATCTCATTACGGTATTAGGGGGAAGGCCTTGGAGTGGTTCAAGAGCTACCTTACAGATAGGACTCAGTTTGTATCAATAAATAATCACAATTCATCCAACCTTCCAATTACATGCGGGGTACCACAGGGTAGCTTACTAGGCCCTCTTCTTTTTATCACATACATCAATGACATCCACAAAACTTCAAATTTACTTTCATTCATACTCTTTGCCGATGATTCCAACATTTTCTTTTCTCATGATAACATAAACCAACTTATTAGGATCGTTAACTCTGAACTCATGCATGTGACTGAATGGATCAAGGCAAATAAACTCTCACTTAACTTACAAAATACCAATTACATGTTATTTAGTAATAGAGTAAATAGTTTGCCTGGCAATCTCATTTTTGAAAACACTGTCCTTGAAAATGTTTCTGAAACAAAATTCTTGGGTGTACTTATTGATAATAAATTGTCATGGAAACCACACATCGATAATATATGCAAAACAATTTCAAGAAATATTGGAATTATCAACAAGCTCAAATTTTTTCTTCCATCTCGTACACTACTTACATTATATCACACCTTAATATTACCATACATTAATTACGGTATTTTGGCATGGGGTTGTGCAATTCAAACACAATTATATAGGATACTTTCGTTACAGAAAAAAGCACTTAGGAAAATATTTCATACACATTTCAGATGTCACACAGATAAATTATTTTTTGAAAACAAAATCCTTAAATTTAATGATATATATCTGTTCCAACTCGGCCAATTTATGTACAAACTAAATAAAGATGATCTCCCCGCAATTTTTTCAATTATGTTCTGCAAAAACTCCTCTGTACACGATTATCCTACAAGACAACGAAACTCTTATCACCTACCTCCAACCCGAACTTTACTTGCAAAAAATTCTTTTGTTTTTCTGGTCCCGTATATTGGAATTCCTTGCCCAACGCCTTTAAGGAATCCCCAAGCATCACAATTTTTAAACATAACCTTAAAAAGATGCTTATTTGCCAATACTTTACACAAACAAGTCAATCTACCACATAACCAAAACCATATCCATTTTTTTCCCCTCCCATCATACAACTTGCCTGCCGACCTGTTTCCGCACCTGCCATGCTCCTCTTTGCACCTCCAATTGTACCTGCACCCCCTCTCTCCCTATATTTGCCTCTCTGTTCTTCCCTCATAATCACAATTATTGTAACCATGTTGTTATTTTTATTATTTTTATTGTTATTACTATTATCATTTATTCTAATTTGGTTCACTCTTTCGTTGTTACCTTCAGTATTTTGTATAGTCTCCTTTTAAACTGTCTTCCGTCTCTCCTTTATACTATAGTTTTGTAATATACGTATTGAAACTAAGTTACGGGGGCTTGCCTCCCATACAAGCTTCGCTTTTCTTGGCAAGCCCCTCCGTTCTGTTTTGTATAGTTATTATAGTCAAAGTTACTTTAGTTTGCATTAATTCTCATTGTTTATACCTTATTTCGATTGATGTGTATTATTTGATTTTGTTGTGCTTTGTGATCGGAAAATGAATAAAATCTAAATCTAAAGGTCATGACGCGCGCGTACGTGCATGTTAAAGTTTTAAAATGCTCAAAATCACTTTTTGACCAAAGTAGAGTACGTTTCAGGTCATTCTAAGCATTTTAAAATTTTGCGTGCGCGCACACATGCGCTCGCGTTTCCGCACGTAACGCCTTAAAGCAACACAGAAACACCGTTTTTTTTACATCATTGCATTGATAATAAAATTTTCAACAATTTGATACCTTGATCAACCTTCTAAGACCATTAATAACGAAATTAACACCCGTTAAATTTGCAGCACGTGTGCGCGCGAGCTCTCACTACAGGCCATATATGGGCAAAAACATGCCTATTGAAAATTCACTGTAGCTCTTTAAATAGTCCATTGACCCCCATTTTTTTTCATATATCGATAGAGTATGAGTTGTAGATTTGATTTCATGTCATCAATGTCCCTAAATTATATCACGACGTCATCAAAATGGCACCTAAACTAAAAATTTCATTTTTTCAAAAATGACATCAAATTTATGCAAATTGGGTTGTAACTTTTCAAATATAGATAGTTTTTCTCCCAGATTTTGATATGTTGTAGTTTAGAATGTACTCTTTCTCCTTAATACGCATAAATTTTCGTTTTGAGAAATGCATCATTGCGTAAAACAGCAATGAAAAGAGGCATGTCATTTTTCCTCATTTTGCGTGGAATCTCTATGGGAAATGACTTTTTGTCAAAACTAGATTCGACATTCCTCTATTTCGTGAGCCATATCTCCATGTTTTCTTGTCAGTTTTCTCTGAGCTTTTAGTATGTTGTAGCTGAGATTCGAAGCTTCCGGAATGTGCCCTTTATTTTTTGATCAGATGCCGGAATCATGCCCGTTTTTTCACTTGTAAAATTGGACTTGTAATTCTCAAAATTGCTTACGTGTATTCTTTATGGGGAATATTGTGGCTCAATGGATAACGCATTTGACTTGCTTTCTAAAGGGCGCAGGTTCGAGTCCTGGGGTAAACAAAATTTTTTTTTCAATTTTTTTTCTTTTTACCATCTCGTACATGTACATGATCCCTCATGATAATTTAATGGTATAAAAGTTAAAATTTAGCAACATAAAACAGATTTTAATTCCTTTTTTTCAATCACATGTATTGTCATACATCAAAGAGACCCTTTTCACAGTAATTTATCATCTCCCGTCTTTCACAAGTATTCCATCCTTAATGAGCATTGCGTTGCCATCATGAAGATCATATTGATATGCATGAACATGGTAATAGTAATCACGATGGCGAGAATAAAGACAGACCACCTAATTCGTCCGCATGACGAATTAAAATCTAATTCTTTTTCAACTTTTTCATTTGATTTCTCGTGTTAATATTATTGCATTGACGCCCAATGGCGACAATGCATTGTTCTTGTTCCATATTCCTATTCCGTAATCTTCTTCTTTGCATTGACGCCCAATGGCGACAATGCATTGTTCTTGTTCCATATTCCTATTCCGTAATCTTCTTCTTCTTCCACCAAAATCCCATTTTGTTTAACACATGGTTTTGTTAGCTCTACCCTGGCTCTGTCCTTTATCCAAATTCATCCAAATTTGGTAGACATGTTGTCCAGCATCCCTAGTTGTGCCTATCGTCTTCCATTTTCAAAAATCACTCATGCATGACCATCCAGGCGCCATTTTGTCCATTTCAAGTCCATTTGCATACCATTCTTCATTCTTTCATATCACAGTTATCCTGCATGCTAAAGACTTCTAACAAATTGCTATAGATAGTCCAAGAGTTGCTCCGTCATCATCAACTTGACCTTCAAAATGCCATCTTCATGCCTTAAATTCAAATCCGAAATAGCCTTCCTTCAAAAACTTCATATTTATTAAAATGTAAAGTCAAAAAATCGTAAAATGGCCATAATTTTCTTGTTTTTATTCATTTCGAGCTCATATATTCAGGAGTTGATTACAGTACCTTATCATACATACTACTCAGTTTTCACGCATCACTGATTTTTCGTCATTGAAATAGCGCCCTCTAAATTTTAAAAAACACTTACCTTTGAATGCTCCTCATTGCGTCATGTATGGGCAAACCCGTACCCTTTTTTGAATTTAGGGTCTTCAAGATATGATCTTTCATGCCATTAAAAAAAATATATACCTTACAACTGACGAAATATCTGAAAAATGCTCCCGAAAATCAGCAAAATACCCCAAAATGCACTTTAATGCCAGCACAACTTCAACTTGCTCTTATTTCCTTATTATTGAAGCTTATTCTTTCTAACTTGGCTGATATGAGTATTGATATATACTTCAACCGTTCGTCAACCTTTTGTAACAGAAACTGACAAAAATCTGACGCCAGCTTCAAATTATTGTGCAAAACCTTCATTTTTAATGTCTTTCTTAATATGGCATTTACTTCCGGTCTATTGCCTGCGCACAAATAAAAGTGGTATCAATGTCACCGCATTGGAATACTCTTTCCAGTGATACCAAATACGACATAGGTTACAACAGAAAATTTCAAGATAAGTCAATCTGAACACATGGTATACTGCTCACTATGTACACATTATCAACAACAGAATTGTACACAGTGTCTATTGCATCGGTTTCGCGCAAAAACGAACTGAACGTACTATGGCACGCCATTTGTCCAATAAGGCGATAAACTCAGTTTATGCATGCACATCGTTCTAATATGTACTTAACACTGGGTTACATTGATGAATTGTCAGCAAATTTGTATTTCTATTACTCTCTCTGCGTCTTTCTCTTTCTTCAGCGGCCACATGGTCTAAAAATGGACGAAATTTGTTTTACTCGAGAATGTAATTTCCTATGAAAAGCAAAATCTGCCAAAATCCAATTTGATTAACATGTAATTTTTGTTAGTCCTCTCCTGCCTCCGTTTCTCATCCAAATTCATTCTGATTTGGTAGACATACTGTCCATAATTAGGGACCATAACCTTTAGAAATAGCGCCTTCTATTGCAAAGTCTTGAAATAGTTAAATTGCCATAACTTCCTTGTTTGAATTTATTTTGGTCTCATGTTTTCAGGGTTTGCCAATCATTTCACATACTCCAACTGTGTTTTACGCATCAGGGATCAGGTTACACTTCGTAATTCCGAAGGTTCTTTATTCCGAAGGTTCGTAATTCCGAAACACGTAAATTGCCTATACCTCGATGTTCGTTAATCCGAAAACGAAAAAGGGTTCGTTAATCCGAACATTTGTGGCGTAATTCCGACGGTTCGTTATTCCGAAGGTTCGATAATCCGAAAACGTAATAAGGTTCGTTGTTCCGAAGGTTCGTTAATCCGAAAACGAAATAAGGTTCGTTGTTCCGAAGGTTCGTTAATCCGAAAACGAAATAAGGTTCGTTAATCCGAAAACAAAATAAGGTTCGTTAATCCGAAGGTTCGTTAATCCGAAAACGAAATAAGGTTCGTTAATCCGAAAACGAAATAAGGTTCGTTAATCCGAAAACAAAATAAGGTTCGTTAATCCGAAAAATGAAAACCGGGAAAGCAGAGGCAGAGGCAAGGAGGAGGGGGCGGGGGACACTGTTGCCGTTCAATTGTTATGAGGATGGGAAGGCAAGGGCGGCCGAACGAATTTTCGTTTGGGGGGTAAAGCCAAAAAAATGAAACTCATACGTCAAAATTGACATTTTCACCTTAAGATTATCATCTGCTTGAAGTCATTGTGTGTTTGATAGTGATTAAGTAGAGAAAAACCTTTTTTTGAAGTGATTTCTTATTAAGGCAAAACGTATATTTTTCGGGAGAGAGTATAATGAGCGAGCGGCTTGGTAAAACAAATTCAAAGGTGAAGTTGTAAAAATTTTTTGGGGTCAATTATTCTTAAAATGGCATTATTGTGAGGTGTTGCGAGCGTGAATCACAAGCTAAAACTTTAGGGTTTTCAATAAAAAATGAAAATAAGTTTTTAAAAATCCGAGCAGATTTCTGCTGTCATTAAACAGATGTGCATCTAACTAAAAAAATAACACGAGCGCAAAACGCGAGCTTAAACATACTGACCAGAAAAGGAACCTGTTAAAGAAAACATTTAGTGAAAATTTGCAATATTCCAGCCTGAAAACTTAAATTGTATACTTTAAAAAGAGTATTTTATTTCGAAAAACACGAAAAACGGCATATTTATTTTTGAAAAAGGAACTTTCCCATTTTGGAAAATATTAATTTCCCTGTTTTTTATTTCATTTTGGGGGGGGGGAAGTGCCCCCTGCCTCCCTCCCGGCGGATCCAACTATCGTCAAATAGGGGGGGGGCAATTTTTTTCCAGCCATATTTTCCTCGATCGGCAGCTTAAAGTTGATTTTTGTTTGTTTCTTTGAAAGGGTAGTCCTCACAGTCAATAATTAGCTTTATACTTATAAAATAAAGTAAATATGTAATAACATGATAAACCCTTTTTAAATAATGCGAGCGCGAGCTATATTTTTTTAATATGATGGGCAATATGTTTGTGATCTTCAAAACGAGATGCCTATGTAACTAAATTTAGATAATAACTGCGAGCAAGAAGCGCAAACAGACATTTTGAATATATAAGCTCTGACCTGATCTAAAGGGGACATTTTAAGAAATTTTTGCAGTTAGCCATGAAGACGATGCGTGTTTCAACCAGTGGCGGTTAGAAAGATACACATTTTTCTCACGATTACAAAAAATGCTCAGAATGTTTAAGTTCACGTCTTGTTACATGAAATGTCTACTAGTTTGAGCTTGCGATTCGCGCTTTCAACATCTCACAAGGATCATTATTAGTATTATTTTTATTTTTATTACCAGCAGAAGCTGTTATAAAAAATGACATACCCTCCAATACAAATTATATTATCTATGGTTACTCGCACGCGACCAACACACTTGATCCCTGCATCTGCTTAGGCAGCAATTGCTCAGATAAAATCGAAATTAGCCTATGCTTGATCAGGGCGCCTATTCTTAATGAAATACATGCTTTTGGCCACAACACACGCATGTATCATCGATCGTTATTACTATCATTGCAGAATATCGTGTAATCTTGTAATGACAACACCGTTTTTGTTACCAAACTGAATAATTTTCATTTTCGGAAATACGAACCTTATTTAATTTTCGGATTAACGAACCTTATTTCGTTTTCGGATTAACGAACCTTCGGAATTACGAACCTTATTTCGTTTTCGGATTAACGAACCTTATTTCGTTTTCGGATTAACGAACCTTATTTCGTTTTCGGATTAACGAACCTTCGGAATTACGAACCTTATTTCGTTTTCGGATTGACGAACCTTCGGAATTACGAACCTTATTTCGTTTTCGGATTGACGAACCTTCGGAATTACGAACCTTCGGAAATACGAATCTTCGGAATAACCGAACCTTCGGAATTACGAAGCTTCGGAATTACGAATGTATGCGCAGGGATCATTCCTTTAAGAAATAGCGCCCTCTAATATTTTGAGAATGTATATCATCTAGAGTTTTCTCTTGATCTCCTGTTTCTTGTCCTCTATTAAATCAGAGGCGTCAATGCATGCACATCGTTCTGAAACGATTGCATTACGAAGCTTCGGAATTACGAATGTATGCGCAGGGATCATTCCTTTAAGAAATAGCGCCCTCTAATATTTTGAGAATGTATATCATCTAGAGTTTTCTCTTGATCTCCTCCTGTTTCTTGTCCTCTATTAAATCAGAGGCGTCAATGCATGCACATCGTTCTGAAACGATTGCAGTTCTAGTCTTTGCATTGACGCCCAATGGCGACAATGCATTGTTCTTGTTCCATATTCCTATTCCGTAATCTTCTTCTTCCACCAAAATCCCATTTGTTTAACACATGGTTTTGTTAGCTCTACCCTGACTCCGTCCCTCATCCAAATTCATCCAAATTTGGTAGACATATTGTCCAGCATCCCTAGTTGTGCCTCTCGTCTTCCATTTTCCAAAATCACTCATGCATGACCATCCAAGCGCCATTTTGTCCATTTCAAGTCCAATTGCATACCATTCTTCATTCTTTCATATCTCAATTATCCTGCATGCTACAGACTTCCAACAAATTGCTATAGATAGTCCAAGAATCTCTCTATCATCTGCGACGCATAATCTGACCTTCAAAATGCCATCTTCATGTCCTAAATTCAAATCCGAAATAGCCTTCCTTCAAAAACGTCATATTTATTGAAATGTAAAGTTAAAAAAATCGTAAAATGCCCATAACTTTCTTGTTTTTGATTCATTTTGAACTCATTATTTCAGGAATTGATTACGGTATCATAACATACAAGCTACTGAGTTTTCACGCATCATTGACCTTCCGTCATCGAAATAGCGCCCTCTAAAGTTTCAAAAACGCTTACCTTTGAATGCTCCTCATTGCGTCATGCGTGGCCAAACCCGTACCCTTTTTTTGAATTTAGGGTCTTCAAGATATGCCCTGTCATGCCATTTAAAAAACTATATACCTTACAACTGACGAAATATCTCAAAAATGCTCCCGAAAATCAGCAAAATACCCCAAAAGGCACTTTAATGCCAGCACAACTTCAACTTGCTCTTATTTCCTTATTATTGAAGCTTATTCTTTCTAACTTGGCAGATCTGAGTATTGATATATACTTCAACAGTTCGTTAATGTTTTGTAACAGAAACTAACAAATTGCTGACGTCAGCTTCAAATTATTGTGCAAAACCTTCATTTTTAATGTCTTTCTTTATATGGCATTATTTCCGGTCTATTGCCTGCGCACAAATAAAAGTGGTATGAATGTAACCGATTGGAATACTCTTTCCAGTGATACCAAATACGACATAGGTTACAACAGAAAATTTCAAGATAAGTCGATCTGAACACATGGTATACTGCTCACTATGTACACATTATCAACAAAAGAATTGTACACAGTGTCTATTGCATTGATAAACTCAGTTCATGCATGCACATCGTTCTGATATGTACTTAACACTGGGTTACGTTAATGAATTGTCAGTGAATTTGTATGCTTTAATATTTCTATTACTCTCTCTACGTCTTTATCTCTCTCTCTCTTTGTTCAGCAGCCACATGGTCTAAAAATGGACGAAATCTGTTTCACTCGAGAATGTAACTTCCTATGGAAGGCAAAATCTGCCAAAATCCAATTTGATTAACATGTAATTTTTGTTAGTCTTCGCCTGCCTCCGTTTCTCATCCAAATTCATTTTCATTTGATAGACATATTGTCCATAATTAGTGACCATAGCTTCAAATTATTGTGCAAAACCTTCATTTTTAATGTCTTTCTTTATATGGCATTTACTTCCGGTCTATTGCCTGCGCACAAATAAAAGTGGTATCAATGTCACCGCATTGGAATACTCTTTCCAGTGATACCAAATACGACATAGGTTACAACAGAAAATTTCAAGATAAGTCAATCTGAACACATGGTATACTGCTCACTATGTACACATTATCAACAACAGAATTGTACACAGTGTCTATTGCATCGGTTTCGCGCAAAAACGAACTGAACGTACCATGGCACGCCATTTGTCCAACAAGGCGATAAACTCAGTTTATGCATGCACATCGTTCTGATATGTACTTAACACTGGGTTACGTTGATGAATTGTCAGCAAATTTGTATTTCTATTACTCTCTCTGCGTCTTTCTCTCTCTCTCTTTGTTCAGCGGCCACATGGTCTAAAAATGGACGAAATTTGTTTGACTCGAGAATGTAATTTCCTATGAAAAGCAAAATCTGCCAAAATCCAATTTGATTAACATGTAATTTTTGTTAGTCCTCTCCTGCCTCCGTTTCTCATCCAAAATCATTCTGATTTGGTAGACATACTGTCCATAATTAGGGACCATAACCTTTAGAAATAGCGCCTTCTATTGCAAAGTCTTGAAATAGTTAAATTGCCATAACTTCCTTGTTTGAATTTATTTTGGTCTCATGTTTTCAGGGTTTGCCAATTGTATCATTTCACATACTCCAACTGTGTTTTACGCATCAGTGCTCATTCCTTTAAGAAATAGTGCCCCCTAATATTTTGAGAATGTGTATCATCTAGAGTTTTCTCTTGATCTCCTCCTGTTTCTTGCCCTCTATTAATCAGAGGCGTCAATGCATGCACATCGTTCTGAAACGATTGCAGTTCTAGTTTTGTCATTATTATTGATATAGCTTTCAATTATTTCAAATGATTGCACTAATACCCACATGTAGTTGTGTTGATGCTTTAGTAACTGCGGATAAATAATTTCACACATGAAGTATCCGGATGAAATGGACTTATTATTATTATTACTATCATCATTGCTATCATTATTACTTGTATCATCATTTATACAGTATCAATATTTATGTTATCAATGTTATGATAAATATGACTAGTGTTAATGCTATTTTGATTTTAATCATTGTTTATTCACACAGGAAGAAACATACCAATTACTTACACCCCAACGTCCACTACACTTACTTTTGACTGGCCTGCACACCCTGGAGTCGTTCAATACCGGATATCTCTCCAAAATCTAGATGGGAGCCCAGCTGCTCCTCCCCAAACAGTTTTCCAGACAACCGCATCATTCTCTGGTCTTGACCCCACCACAACGTACATAGTTTCTCTAGAAACAACTGCAGACGGTGTAGACTACAACCTCAGTCAAGATTTTGGTACAACAGATACACGTGAGTTTCCCGTCTTTGGTAAAGCAGCAGATTTAAAATGAAAAAAAGAAACTTAGATGATTGTTAAAAAGGTTGCAGAATGGATAACTTGGTACATAATAAGATTCCATCTCCCTTTAGTATTGGAATTGGTTTCTATCATGAGATAGATAGATGATAGATAAATGGTTTATTAATGAAAATCAAGACATTATCGCGGCTAAGGCCAAATTGCGATGTATTTACAAGGCGATAGTGACACAAAAAGAATATTCAAACAGTAACACAGATAATTACAAAATAAATACATATAAAGTATGGTATTGAAACTAATTGTGTTGTGGAATCCTAGAAAGAAATATCAACTGAAAATTTAGATGAATAAACCTTTATTTACCATTTCAAACATAGTTCACTTACTATATCGGCTTAGCAAACCTTTAATTGTCAATAGTCATTTGCTTGCAGTCCCAGATATGCTTTGTTTATATCAGTGAGTGAATCGAGCCCATTGACCATGTCATTGTGGGTGCGTCGTGGTCTAGTGGTTCTGACTCTCGCCTTTGAAACAGAGGGTCGTGTGTTCGAATCGTAGCCATGGCATGTTTTCCTTCAGCAAGAAATTCATCCACACTGTGCTGCACTCGACCCAGGTGAGGTGAATGGGTACCCGGCAGGAGTAATTCCTTGCATGCACTGAGCGCCGGTGATGGTAGCTCGAGCTAAAGCCGGGGTAATAATAGCAGCACTTTGTATCCTCTGGCAAAAAGCGCTTTATAAATCCAGCTATTATTATTATTATTATTATTATTTAGAATTTAGGGAATTGTCACCGAAATGCCCCTTAAAAGGACATGAGGAGAATTAAAAATCCCAATGTTATGATAATTAACATCACATTCATCACAAGAGTGATCACTGTCAGAAATTGTCTATGATGGAATTTATTTTGAGTGAGTGCTGCAAGTGAAAGAGAAAAAAAGAATCATTGAATACCAGATTAGCTTAAAAACACTAGTCAACTCTAAAGTCTTTAAGATTGCGATGCTGGTTTTGACCATTGTGAAATGATATTCAGCTTAGATTTACGCAGGTAGGTGTTTCACAAAGCTGTTTGTAAGATACGATTAACTTTATGCACGACTGGTGTTCCCTTCTTGTACTATGTGATATCCCTATGTAATTGATTTCTGACCTAATAACATGTTCCAGTCGTGGTTAAAGTCGTTTGCAACTTTACAAACAGCTTTATGAAACACCCACCTGTTACACATAACCTTTTTTTTTTTTAACGTTGGGTGTTTGCTAAAGCTATTAGTAAGATAAGAGCAACTTTAAGAACGACTGGTGATCCTTTCTTGTGGTAAATGGTATGTTCATTAGCGATGGTTTAGTGTGTAAGAAAGGTTCACCAGTCATTCTTAAAGTTGCTCTTAACTTACAAACAGCTTTATGAAACATACCCCTAATGGTTTTTTCTTGCTCTTTGCAGCACCATGTGATGTTGCTCGTTGTTTCTTCGGAGGGACGTGTCGGGAAGATAGCACAGCAACGCGTGGTTATACCTGTGATTGTACAACTGGGTACACTGGTGACAACTGTGAACAAAGTACGTAAAATGTTTATTAATTTATTAATGTATTTATTTATAAATAAATCTGTATTTGTTTACTGGTTATTTATTAATCTAAATTTATCATTTGATTTATTTATTCATTTATTTATTGATTTGGTCATTCTTTTATTGATTGATTGATTGATTGATTTATTGATTGATTTATTGATTGATTCATTGATTGACTTATGTTTCCTAGGTAATTGGTGATATGCCAGCTTGGCTTTTATCAGCAAAACGCTGTCCTGAAGAGTTCTACGGGAGTTACCAAGATATTAATGTATTCTTGGCTACCACTTATACTTTTTGGCTATTCAAGTACCGCTAATATCAGTCATATCAACACACGATGGATATCTTCATTTTCTTCAACAGACGATGACGATTGTCGAAATAACCCTTGCCTGAATGGAGCTACTTGTATAGATGGAGCGCAGTCTTTCACCTGCATTTGCCCATCAGGGTTTTCGGGAACGACGTGTGCTATGCGTGAGTTGATGAATGTCAGAAGCCTGTTTCATTAAGAACTTACGATTCTAGAAACATTGCCATGGTGGTAACTGCTATGATAACATGTCGCCAGCATTCAATCAATAAAAAAATTCCATGGTAATTACCCTTCATGCAAAGTTTAAAGGTCAAGTCCACCCCAGAAAAAAAATTATCAAAATCAAATGTACATAAGGAAGTTATGACATTTTAAAGTTTTCCTTATTTTTCCAAATACAGTTAAATGCACAAGTCAGTGATATGCAAATGAAAGAGCTGATGATGTCCCTCACTCACTATTTTTTGTTTCTTATTGTTTGAATTATACAATATTTCAATTTTCATAGATTTGACAATAAGGACCCTCTTGTTTAAACCACAAAATGATAAAAAAATGGTATATAGGCCTGTACATGCTCAGGAAGGAACTTCGTTTCACATGACAATGAGGGGAAAATTAGAATATATCATATTCATGTAATAAAATTCAAAAGAAATAGTGAGTGGACAATGTTTTCTTATTTTACATCCAATTTTGATTACATTTTCAGTGTTATTCTTTTGGATTTTTCTCTTTATTCAGACCAACTTTTTGTTGGGGTGAACTTGTCCTTTAACCATAATGGTCTTTATGAAACAGGGTCCTGGTTTCTGATAAACAGTGCTCATAATTGTAAGATTTCAAAAAAGACAATATGTATGATCCATATTAAATGCTTCTTTGAAGTCTATTAATCTCCTTAATACTGGGTTACATGCATTACCTTTCGACAATAAAAATGGAATATAGTGTGAAAGTTCTGTGTACTTGTAAGCATTTTCTTCAGTTTATTAATGCCAAGGCATGTGTTTTTTTTAAATGATCAGATTTTCTGTCTTGAAGTTTTTAACATTTTATTTGTCAATATTAACTTCATTGAAATCTCTGTGGATTAGTGACAAGTTGTGTTATGGTGCAGTCGCATGTCACATGATAAGGTTAAAGGTCATTTTGAGGTGAACGTTAAAGATTACATTCAGGTCAACGTTGAAGTTATGTGCAAGACTCTCTTATTTTGACACATAACTCTGCAACCATAAGTTACTTATCACCCAAACTTGGGTTGTTGATGAACTTACGAGACCTGCATGTTGTGTTGCAGTCAGAGGTCACATGGTAAGGTCAAAGGTCATTTTCAGGTCAACGTTAAAGTTTACGTGCAAGACTCTTATGACACATAACTCCGCAACTGTAAGTCACTTTTAAATCAAACTAGCGTTGTATAGGAACTTAAAAGACCCGCATACATTCGTAATTCCGAAGCTTCGTTATTCCGAAGGTTCCATTATTCAGAAAGTTCATATTTCCGAAGGTTCGTAAGTCCGAAAACGAAATGAGGTTTGTAATTCCGAAGGTTCGTTAGTCTGAAAAGAAAGTGAGGTTCGTAATTCCAAATATTCGTTAATCCGAAAACGTAATGATTAACGAACCTTCAGAACAACAAACCTTATTGCGTTTTCAGATTAACAAACCTTCGGAACAATGAACCTTATTTCGTCTTCGGACTAACGAACCTTCAGATCATCGAACCTTATTTCGTTTTCGGATTATCGAACCTTCGGAACAATACCACAAATGTTCGGATTAACGAACCCTTTTCCGTTTTCGGATTAATGAACATCGAGGTATAGGCAATTTGCGTGTTTCGGAATTACGAATCTTCGGAATTACAAAGTGTAACCAAAACCTGCATGCTGCAGTCGGAGGTCACTTGGTAAGGTCAAAGGTCATTTTGTAGTCAACGTTAAAAGTTTACGTGCAAGACTCTCTTGTGACAAAGTTAATTTACAATGAACTTTTCGTACAATCCTGTTGCGTTCCATCGGAAATCGCGAAATTTCTGGTTATTTTCACTATCGGGCAAGACACAACATCGCTTATGCCTTTTTTGATAATGAAATCAAGTTTTGAAGTTTCAAACGTTTTTACCCCAATTTTTGATTCATCAAATCTCTGTTGATTCATGATATTAAAGTTATATTTTTTGGTTGAGAATATGTAAATTAAGTCTTGAAGTTTGAAATCTTTACCTCAATATTTTCTTTATCAAATGGCTACTACTAAGTGATATTGTTTTGATGTAAATGATTAATTTGTGTTTTCAAGTTTGAAAAAGTTTTGACGTCAATATTTTTTTTTGCCGAATTCTCTGTTGATTAGCATGATTTTTTTTTTTTTAATCATTAAACTATATTTATAAGTTTTGAACATTTTTGTCAATATTTTATTTATCTATATTCTGGTGTTTTTTGTTAAAAGTCTTAAAATCATATCGTGAAGTTTTAAACATTTTTGTCATCAATATTTTCTTGATATCTTATACACAGAATTGGACACCTGTAACCCACCACCCTGTCAGAATGGAGGAACATGTATCAATCTTTTCCCGTCATTCCAGTGTGTTTGCCCTGCTGGCTTTACTGGAGCAAACTGTGAAACAAGTAGGATATTTATTTAACGCAATACTTTTCAATAGAAGTCAGACAAAGCAATATTGATTTGAGAGTAATTATCAAATTTATCATACAATTCTGATTTTATCATGCCCTTTGATGATTCGCTCATATTCTTTTCTTGAACGTATAAAACCCTTTCCTCATCCGGTTTTGAAAATACCGGATGGTGAAAGACAAATGAAAATGATATGAATTTAAATTGTAGGTATTCTGAATGACGTTATTGTGGATTCGGTAACACCAAACGCGATAGCTCTCCGCTGGATAAATTTGCCAGACAACATAAATTATGAGATAACCTACACTGCACCAGATGGAACACAACAAGTTATTTCCTCAGGCACCAGCCCCAACATCATCCTTACTGGACTTACTCCTGCCACTCAGTATGACATCTCAGTACGTTCAACATCTAACCAAGGACAGCAATCAGCCATTGGTACCATTACCGCTACTACAGGTAAATATTCCGTAAATAATGGTTATTAAATCCATAGGAAAAACTCACTGGAAATGCATTCAAGAATAAATTACATCTAGTATGATTATTATGATTCACGCACTATCAACAGGAATGGCTCTCTGAAACACATAATGGATGGTCCATCTGTCACATGACATCGACACATGAGTTAGGGACATAGTTGCGGCATTGCGGGAATGGTAATAATTTTCACTGTACAGCAAACCCTTATGTCCGTTTGTGTGTACTGGCATCCACAACTCTGATGTCTGCAACTCATATATTATGTCCTCATATATTTGTGTCTGGACTTTTCCAGCAAATCGGAGACATATACTCTGCAACACACTGTGCACAGGGAACCGTGTTAGAGTATACAGATTCTTTTTACGTTTGCTCATTCTCTGGTAGACAACAAGAACATATTATTCGAAATATTGCGTTTTAGGTGTTTATTTTCAGGACCAACACATGCCCACTCAAGAATACATGATTTACTGTGAAAATGCAATCTTTCTGATTCATCATGGAAAGCTTCAGAAGTTACAGATATGTATGCTAATGCATCTTGGTGATCTTATTTTTGCAGTTCCAACACATGTTACAATAACTGAAACAACTCCAAATTCAATCAGCGCAAGTTGGACAGAGATAACAGACGCCTTGACATACCGCATAGACTTTGTCAGTGCTGATGGCCTACACACTGGATCTATCAATTCACCTGTACCCCCGGCAGTTATTGATAGTCTACAACCAGGTACAACGTACACAATAACTGTTCTTGGTACTACAGTGGAAGGACAGACCATCCCAATTGGTTCAGCTTCTGCTACAATAGGTTGGTATGTTTAACTTGTCTACATACTGGAGAAAGATTGTAAATAGCTGTTATTATAATATATAGACCTTCCCATATTTGCATTACTACTTTGATTAATCATGTTATTGATATCTGTATTCCTTGTCCTCATCACTTTAAAAATATTTGTTTGTTTCAATTCAAGTTTATTTTCCTCTCTGCGTAAGATGAACATATGATCAAATACATGAGGAAGAAAGAATACATAACATCAAATATATATAAGTTTACAAAAAAAGCTTTGAGAGGCAAGCAGCCAGGAAGGAGAATTTTTTTTCTATAATAAATCTGACCCAAATTACTTTTAAAAGAGCAATTATTGACAATATCAATAGTTACAAAATATATCAAGCAATTAGAAAAAAACTTTAAAAAGACTTAGAGACACAAGTGGTATGATATAAATTATATATCAAAAATATTTACAAATGGGTTTATCATCATTAAGATATTTATAAAGTTAAGTTTCAAAATATTAAATGAGCAAGACATTTTCAAATTAAACAGCAAAGAATTCCAAAGTACTGGGCCACAAAAGAAAAATAAATTTTAGCGAAAGGCAAGTTCTTATTTTAGGAAATATCTTATTGGAAGTGAAAAATGAAATAGAAAGAAATTTCCTCTCTGTTTAAAGATATTGAATGAAAGCTTTTTAATAAAGAAAAAAAACCTGTTTATTCTTTCACAAAATAAAAATTATGCTTCGAAAGTGTTTTGTCTTCAGTTTGATTTTTTTCTTAAAGTCCTTACAATTATCTGTTACTCCAGGTATTGGCACTTCAGTTAATTTGGGCCCAGTTACATCAAGCACAATTGCCCTGGACTGGACCCCTATCCCCGATACCATTACTTATCATGTAATTTACACTGGACCAGATGGGCAAGCGCTGCAGGATTTTCCGACCACCCCTGACACCATCCTTACCGGACTAAATCCTTTATCTCAGTATGACATCACAGTGAAGGCTATTACTAACAGTGGACAACTGGTAGATGTTGGCACTACAACTGCCACTACAGGTGCACTTTTCATTTATATATCTGCATGAATTCTTGAGATAACCCAACTGTATATATCTGCATGTGATTTGATGATCTTGATTAAATTAGAAATATGAAATATAGACAAAGTTCATATTAATTGGCTACTTTCTCCCCCTCCACCTGTAGAAGCCTGATCTGAAAATCCCAGTTAAAATAGAGTTTATGTAATATTTTTTTCTAAGGGTCTTTGTTTTCAGCTCAAGATTAAAAAAAATAGTCCTTAAATATTGCTGTTGTTATAGGCATTGACACTTCAGTCATTGTGGGTCCTGTTACACCAAGCACCATAGACATCAGCTGGACACCTGTCCCTGGCACCAATATCTATCAGATAATATACACTGGACCAGACAGGCAGCAGCAACTGGGGCAGGTTCTTCATCCAACCACTGATTTCTGGATTTCAACGTTCGAAACGTACTTGTTAACAACTGGTTTGGATTCTGCCCCGTCTGAGTGGAGAAAAGCCATCCTCGCCCACTGCTTAGGCGCAGAACGTCAGCGGATTCTCGATCAACTCGCACGGGACAGTGATGAGTACCTGAGAAAATAAGTGATGCTATTGAGGTGCTTGCAAGTACTTTGGTCCTAAGAAGGGTGTGATTAAAGAGCGCTATGATTTCAGGAAAAGGGCCCAAGGTAATGGAGAGCCCATCAAGCAATACATAGCAGCGTTGCAGCAATTGTATCTACCTGTAAGTTTGGGTCATTAGGGACCAACTTATTTGAGGAAAAGAGTACACCACGTATTAGAGAAAGACTATTAATGGAGAATGATGATTTGACTCTAGGGAAGGCTGTAATTGTTGCAGAGAATGTTGAATATGCTCTTCTTGATTCTTAAACATTGAGTCGGACTAGTCAGGATAATGTTTCGGCAACACAGCCTGAAGCACAAATTTAGGGTGTTCTCAAAAACCTGCAGTGCTCAGAGTGTAGAAGGGTACACCCAAAGGACAGCTCATGGAAAAGAGTGCAGAGCTTGTTCGAAGTTGAATCCCTTCAAAAAGATGTGTTGCTCGAAGGGCAAGAGTGTTTGTCATGTTGAGCAAGTTTCCAGTACATCATCTGAGCAAGGAGATATCACCTCTCTCCTTGATCTGAGCATGAACATCCAGCTTTCGTGTACTCTGTTGGGAATGGTGGTGATTTCAAGGACTGTGAGATTGAGGTGAATGGCGCACCACTCAATTTCTTCATTGATGTTGGATCGACTGTCAATATCATCAATAATGTGATATATAAGCGTTACTTTGCTATAGTTCCTATAACATGAGCACCTGTCAACTTGATTTCATACCCTGACAAGTCGATTCCTGTTGAAGGTTGTGTATAGCTACCAGCCGCTACAAGGACAAGATTGCCGATAACTGTCTGCTCTACATCGCGAAGGGTGAGAGTCTCCTATGCGTTGACTTATTTGACATGCTGGGATTCCGTCTCTGTGATCCCTCAGGCGAGCAAGTCAACATCAACTCTGACGTGTCAGAGTACGCATCCCTGTTTGAAAACTTTGGAGTCGACAGGGTACTGCCATGCACCAAGGGTAGACCAAGCCAGTTATATTGCCAGGCATGCTGGCTTGATAGTAAAGCACCAAACTCATGCACTGAGGGTCTTGAGTTCTAATCCTGACTGTGTCATATATAAATTAGACTAACCAGACACTTGTACGAATTTCCATTTCACATTTGTTTTTTTTTTTTGTTGTTCCTATTGCTGTTCCCTTATAGCACTGGACTCCTCATATTATCAGATTCACTTGTTGAACTTCATCACTTTATCCTGGTCAACCCCGCAAAACCCAACAGGAGTGTTCGGGTATCTGGTGGGATATTCGGTAGGCGGAGTGGCCAATGGCGGGACCATCTTAGACAATACAGTGACAACGATTACATTTCAAGACAACAACTTACAGGGTAGAAGTGATGTTGATCCGAACAGTGCATTCGTTGCCCATTTGGATTCTAATCAAGTTGAAATTCCAAACACTCGGTCTGTGGCGTCACTGCCCCCTCAGAGTGGTGAGTACAACCTGAGTACAATAGTAATTCAATATGGAATCAATATTGCATAAAAAAATCGATATAATTTGACATTGTCTAATGGACCAAATTATAAAAAGGTAAGAGAATAAAGGCAGAAAGTCTGGAAGAATAAATGAAATGAGCGGTAGCAGTGATGTGTACAAATAAAACGAAGATTATCAAAAGTTAGTCTGATAAAGAGAATAATCCGGATAAAATAAAAGGATAAGATATAGCTTAATACCAAAAATTTTTTTTTTAAAGTTAGGCCTACATAATTAAAATGCCTAACTGTGGGATCAGGTGATCAGCCGGTTATCAATAAACGGTTTATCAGAAGCCTCATAAAGAAAAGTTGATGAATAGTTGTTACACTGGGAGTTTAATCAAATAGAAAAATCAACTCAACATTGGGCTCAGTAGGTAGCCCAGACCCACCCCCCGACCCAGCTCATTCAGAAGCTCAGTTGGTAGCTGATTTAGGGCCCTGTTGCATAAAAGTAACTATTACGAAGACCTTGCCTTCCAATGGTAACTACCATGGTAACATGACCCAACAGCCAATCAAAATCAAGTATATTATGAAAGATACCATTGGATGGCAAAGATACTAAATATTAAATTTTATGTAACGGGGGCCCAGGAGCTGACGCTGTAGCACTGTCTTTTAATAGCTCAAACAATAATTCAGTTTGTAGCTTAGAAGGTAACCCAATATTATTGATAGCCAATTGGTAACTCTCTTGATTTTCGTTGTGTTGGTAGCTGAGCTCAGCCAGTCCAGTAGCTCAGTCATTAGTTCCGTAGACAGTTCAGTCAGAAGCTCAATTGGTAACTCATCTTTGAAACAATAGGGTGCACAAAATAAAGACAAAGGGGATAGAGAAAATGAATGAGTTGTATATCACTATCACTTTTGTATAATTTCCTTCATATATCAGTTCAGTATTTTTTTTTACTCCAATACTGTCTTCAGACTTCACAAATTAAAAATGCATACAAGATTGAAGATCCAGCTACAATAAAGAACATTGTGGTACATGTACCCACAGTCTTAATTATGAAGGGTCCTTTCCAGAACACACTCTATAAGCCAACCAATGAATTTTTCCAATTCATTTAACACCTGGCCTGGTGCAGGCATATCAGGCTTACCTGTATTGAACTTAACATTTTTTGAGGCTCTATGTCTAAGGGTTATGCTAGCTTCTGTATTCATATACCTACATATCTCAGTTGGCCGCAGAGTCTGTAGATCAGTGGATACTGCAGTCTGAACTAGAAGAAGAGCTCTGCATCGATAGCTCAGTCGACTCATTTTATGCTGGGAAACAAGGATCTTATCATATCTGCTCCCAAAATCGGATATTCATCTTAAGAAGTTGTTCTAATTCAACATTTTGTTTCCTTCCTTATATTTCCTAACATTTTCTTTGCAGTGATACCCTCTCCTCCCGTGTTTGCTACCATACAACGGACATCCGACACAAGTTATACTATATCGTGGTCTAGCCCGGGGAACGTCGATGGATATGTCATCTCATACGCCGATGGTGCAGTAGTCAATTCTATAGAGCTACCTGCAGATAGGACATCCGAACAGGTCCAGAATCTTCAACCCAATACGGATTGCACATTTAACTTGTACAGTCAACGGAATGGCATCAGAGCTCAAGCTAGTCTCACTGTACCACCTCCTCTGGTATCACAAACAGGTAATACTCTTCAGTTTCATTGTCTTGCCTGCAAACCAAAGCGAGACTGTCAGTAGGCGCTTCTTTTTACAATGACGGTGGTGGCAGCAGCGTCATATCATTGAAATTTTAACCAAGGTTAAGTTTTTGAAATGTCATCATAACTAAGAAAGTAGATGGACCTATTTCATGAAATTTCATCAGGCTACTTCATCTTGCATTAGTGACACGTCACATGATCAAGTTGAAAGGAGTTTATTAAGGTCAATAATGAACTTTGCCATGTTGGGGGTATCAAGATGAAATCTTCATGTTAAGTTTTAACATGGAAACTTCATGAAACATGGACGTAAGGATAATCAAGTATCACTGACTATCTGATGTGAGTTGCAGGTCAAGTTAATGATTAAGGTTATAGGGTATGTTAATTTTGACAAAGTCTTACTTGTTACTCTTGCAGTGTATTAAAACTCATGTCTTAGTTGTGACGTAATAACTGATCGTACTTACTGTTTGCCTTAATGGTTTATCAATATAGTTTTTATATAGGTTATATTTCTTCACAAAGATCGCATTCACTGTAAAAAATATTGGGTAAAATTTTAACAAGTACAAGGGTATTTGAGTGTCCAACCGATATGGAGCAGTATTTTACCCAATGCGTGAAGCAAATTGTCCAGTAAGGTTTAAAATAAGCAGCAATTACTTAAGAATGGGCAAAATTTTCATCACACTGGATAAATAAAAATGCCGAAAAAGAAATGTCCAATGTTGGTTGGACACATAAAAAGTTACAATTACCCTTGTGTCATGGAGTATTTTTACCCAACATTCTTTTTAGAGTTTTAAGTAAGATACCTTGTCGAAAGTCAGAACCTTGTCTTTCATGCGGGAATCCCAGAAGTGGCCCTATTCTCACACTTCATCATGGACAATACAATGGGAAATTCCGGGAAAACCCCCCCATAGATCTAGCGTCTTCACAGTGGAATTCCTGCTAAAAGACGCTGCACAGGCTTTTTGACAAGGTACCTAAAAATGGTATTGTGTTTTTATGCCTCTGTCCACCATGGATAATTGCTATAAATATCGAAATCAAATGTGCCTGAAATATTTTGTCACGATTGTGGTCACTGACGTTTTATATTAACTTGTAGATGATGGAACCATCTGAATTGTATACACAGTTAGACTGATAAATAGGTCTATTTCTGTCAGGGATATATTACGCCGCTGCTCAGACTTCGTCTGGCTCCGCAGCAACCCCTCTGTCAATACAAAAAAATCAGAAAATGTTGAAAAACTCCTCCGAAACAGCAGATTTATCAGTCTAACACAGTATATATGCTGTATATGCCTACAGATTAACAGTTGGACTGCAATGTACAATTCGTCGTAAAAATCAAGCGTATGATCAATCGATAACCTTTGTGGGACCCTGGTATTGTTTGAATTTTAAGCAAAAATGTTTTGAAACTGCTATAACTGTGTTCAATGTCTAATATCCATTGCTTAAAAATAATATTGAACAATGTTGTTTAAATTGTCAACATTTGTTTAAAGTAACCACTTAAAGAACAGTCAGTGGTGAATGGTTTATGTAATACCGTGGAGTAAATCACTGCAACCACCCTGCCTATGGGGAATCTACATATAATATATATATATATATGCAAGTACGTACACACTACACGTTAAACAAATCCTTTGGTCACTTTAATTGTAACCAATAATACTTATTTCCATTTAGTTGTGATTTATTTTCTCTAGTAACTTGGGAATCATTATTTTTTCTTCTCAAGAGCGCTCAAATCTGAAATTTTGAGCATCTTAGTTAGGCCCTCTATTAATTGAAAGCAAAATTTCAAGAAAATTTTCAACTTATGATCTCTTTATTTTATTTAAAAAAAAATATAATTTGATTTTAAAAAATCAAACTTCAGAGCCAAGGTATAAGATGAATAGTTGTACAGGAAACCAAAAGTGTAAAAACAAAAATATAGCATTTGTCCTGAAGAACAAGGGAAAATAAGCCAAACACTGCCAACCTTTATTTCCCCCACACAGGGAAACCTTTTCAGAGAACAAGGTACATGTACTTATTATTACTTAGTTCATCGAATAAATGGTATGGAGGTAAAGTTTATACCAACATGCTTTATTGTAGGCCTATTTGATATTTATGTTTTTTTTTTGTTTCCAGCACCAACCAATGCGGTTTACCAGGTTAACCAGAATTCCTTCACTGTATCATGGTCACCGCCATCAAACCCGCCATTCCAGCCGACTGGTTATCTAGTACAATATAGAGTAGGTGGAGTGGATGGAGGAGATTTTACAGCAAGCGACGTAACAACCATTACATTCCAAGGCACTGCTCCTGATGCTAACAGTGTCTTGGTTGCTACTTTGTTTACTGGTTTTAAGGAGCTTGGTGCTGAGGATATCGCTTCAGCTGTTGAGATTCAAAGTAGGTTTGTTTTCTTAACTGATGCAAGTGTCACAGGAGAAAATATTTGGGTTAACTCTATAATATACCCCTTGTGTTCAATTGAGAATGTATACTATTTGGAAAGTTTAAATCGTTTGCTGATTGAATATTTCCTGAACTTTCTCATAAATCCTAGGAAATCTTATGAAGATGATGAAAAAAGGTGTAGCTAACATTTATACTTCTTTATTTACAAAACACTTGGGCGGAGATGTGCAACATAGTGTTATTTAAGGTGGAGGGTTGCACAACATCCTGGCACAACACGGTTGGTGCTCTTATCTGTTTCAGATAGGACAAAAATGGGTTACTTTTTAGGGTTTAGTGTGTACAGTTTGTTAGTTATTATTTTGTTAATTTGGCCTAGACCACCTGCAAAATTATCTCCAAACACTGATTTTGAATGGCATTCTTACAAAATGGTCTAAAAATTGTACACCGTTTGTGTAGCAGCTCTTACACTGTTAAAAATAAAACTGTAAAATACAGTGATTATTACTGGCAGCTGGGACTCACAAAGAGTATGAACTGTTGAATTAGGATGGGCTGTAAAAATGCTAAAATACTGGATAACAAAACAACCCCACCATTTTAACATTCATTCAACATGAAAATCACCAAGACACGAACACTATTTATACGATAGATGCATTGCAATAAACGTAAAAACATGATAGTTTGTATTTTTATAAAGATGATTAGGTTTTACTTTGTCTTACATTTTTCTTGTAATTCTATGTTACATATCACTGCATACATACGTTTGGTTTGTTAAATCACTGTGTCATTTGTTTTGAAGGTAAACATCCTGTAAATGTACGATCTTGCTTTGTAGAATTACTACCGGGAGTATTTTTAACAGTGTAATAATGACCGAGCCATTGATATAGCACCAGCTACATGGATTGAGGGTCATGGGTTCCAACCCTGACCACGTCACATAAATGACAAAGTTTGTATCCTTAGACTTTTTGTTAACAAATTAACCAGACACTGGTACGAATGTCCATTTAACATTTCTTTGTTTCTGTTTCTTCCTATTGCTGTTCCCTTATAGCAAGTACAGACTCGTCATACTATCAGATTCACTTGTTGAACTACATCACTTTATCCTGGTCAACCCCACAAAACCCGACAGGAGTATTTGGGTATCTGGTAGGATATTCGGTAGGCGGAGTGGCCAATGGCGAGACCATCTTAGACAATACAGTGACAACGATTACATTTCAAGACAACAACTTACAGGGTAGAAGTGATATTGATCCGAATAGTGCATTCGTTGCCCATTTGGATTTTAATCAAGCTGAAATTCCAAACACTCGGTCTGTGGCGTCTCTGCCTCCTCAGAATGGTGAGTGCAATGTGATTTTAAAATGTACCCATTTTAAAAACAATGGTAACTCTATGGAATTAACATTGACTAAATAAAATGAAAAAAGAGAGGAACAGAATGATAAAAAAGGGTAAGAAAATAAAGAAAAAGAGTAGAAAAGAATAAATGAGATAGCACTGGCAGTGATATGTAGAAATAAAAAAATGATTATCAAAAGTTAGTCTGATAAAGAGAATAACCTGGATGAAATAGAAGATATATGATTTACTTTTCCAATGTTCTAAAACATTTGTTAAAATTTAGGACTACATGAGGCTGTGGAATCAGGTGATCAACTGGTAATTAATCGATGGTTAATCAGAAGCCTTGAAAAGAAAAGTTGATGAATAATCATTGCACCAGGAGTTTAACCAAATAGACAAATCCAATCAACATTGGGCTCAGTAGGTAGTCCGGACCCACACCCCCCCTCCGGACCGAGCTCAATCAGTAGCTCAGTTGTTAGCTTATTTAGGGCCCAGTTGGATAAAAGTGGTAACAATGGCAACATAACCCAACAACCAATCAAAATCAAGGATTTTATGAAAGATACCACTGGATGGCAAATATATTACAATAGTAAATTGCATGCAATGGGGCCCAAGAGCTCAACCTGTAGCTCAGTCATTAGATAGCTCAGACAATAGTTCAGTGTGCAGCTCAGATGGTATTCAATATTATCGATAGCCTATTGGCTTCATTGTTATCTGTGGTTAGCCAGTAGCTCAGTTGATAGTTCTGTAGATAGTTCAGTCGGTAGCTCAATTCGTAACTTGGCAACTTATTTAGTGTTTCAGTTGGTCGCTGAGTCTGGAGCGCAGTTGATAGTTCAGTCTGTAGTTCCATTGGTAGCTCAGCTCATTTGATTTCTCAGCTTTAGCACGGTTGTCGGCTCAGTTGGCAGCTCATACTTAGATAGATCACTTGAGTTTGTAGCTCATACTTTATAGGCTAAGCCAGTTTCCCAGTTGGTAGATGTGTTGGGAGAACAAGGTTCTCATTTCACCTGCCACAAAAATCAGATAATATGGTAATTTTAAGAAGTTCTATTATAACATTTTGTTTCCTTTCCATTTTATTTCTTAAAATTTAATTTGCAGTGATACCCTCTCCTCCTGTGTCTGCTACCATACAACGGACATCCGACACAAGTTATACTATATCCTGGTCTAGCCCGGGGAACGTCGATGGTTATGTCATCTCATACGCTGATGGTGCAGTGGTCAATTCTCTAGAGCTACCAGCAGATAGGACATCCGAACAGGTCCAGAATCTTCAACCCAATACGGATTACACATTTAACTTGTACAGTCAACGGAATGGTATCAGAGCTCAAGCTAGTCTCACTGAAGTTCCCCCTGTGGTAACACCGCCAGGTAATACTCTTCAGGTTTAGTGTACTCTTTCTTACCTGTGAACCAGAGCGAGACTATAGGTGCAAATTTTCCGACAGCGGCGGTGGCAGCAGCATCATCATCAAAATTAAAAACCAAGGATAAGTTTTTGAAATGTCATCATGGAGCTAGTTCATAAAACTTGGACTTGTTCAGATTAACAATTTGTAGCTGTTGCTAATAAAGGAAAATTAACCTATTAGTATTCCAAAGATTTATTTGAGCAATTTTATTTTATTCCAAACTCTTTAAAACTAAGGAAAAAGAAATGTTATTAGTGTCATGTTGTTGATCATCTGAACTGTTCAGTTTGAGTGTATTCTGGATCAATTGAAATTTGAAACAGAATTTTCATGCTTTGTGGGGGCGCACTTACTTTAATAAGGCTTGTCACTTCTGGATTATGGGGCCAACGATGACAGCACACCAATGTCTTTGGTCCTGGACTATGTTCACAAGTATGACCTGCCATCCAATACCAAGCTCTTATTTTGACAGCAAGATCCCAGCGTTGCACTTGCATATACCTTAATAGAGATACACCATGTATGTTGGTGTGTCCTTGAACTCAACATGATGAAATGATGAAAATGATGAAAATCCATATTTTATTGTTCAAAGTAGACATGAAATGAAATACTCTGAAAATTTGCTTTGCACAGTTGATCGTGGTCCCGGCAGCCGCTGTGCAGTGCCGGATCAAAGAGGCTCTATCTCTTTAATTGTTGAATGCCAAACATGGTAGCAGCAACTCCCATCTTTTCCATC
The DNA here is from genome assembly GCF_018143015.1 of Lytechinus variegatus. Taxonomy (NCBI): domain Eukaryota; kingdom Metazoa; phylum Echinodermata; class Echinoidea; order Temnopleuroida; family Toxopneustidae; genus Lytechinus; species Lytechinus variegatus. The sequence continues at coordinate 11,956,986 of NC_054749.1, forward strand.
GTAATAATTCCATCCTTGTGCTATTATTGTGTTCTCCTTTACTCGGAATACAAATAGAATGTTATTATGATTGTTGGAAAGCAAATATTAAAAGAAAATGGATAAAAATCAAGGCACAAATACGCCAAAAGATCAGTCTTTTTGCTCCCTCACCGATGTTTTGGAACATTATACCCGTGTGAGTAAAAAAAATACTCGACACCTCAAAAATTTTAAAATTGAGGAAAAAATATTTCATGAACCCATGTTTATCATATATCAACTGAAAGAGTATGTTCTCCAAGATAATTTGATACCATGTTTATGTGGTAGGCCTATGTGTTAATGCTCGGGTTTCTTTGCAGTGATGTAAATTTTAATTTGTGCCAAGTAAGGCATGACGGCAATGAATGAATCCAGATGTCAGTGGTGTCATAATCCTACAAGGGCTGCATTAAAATCCATTTCAAAACACCTTTTCAATGATTTACATTATGATTGTTTAATTAACACCTTTCTTACTGTCAATTCTCAAGTTAGATTCATTGAAAGGAATTTGCAAATATGTTTACTAACTCAAGTAGTTTTTTATGACATCCTTGGCATCTGGATTCATTCATTGCTGTCATGTCTTACTTTTGGCGCAAATCAACATTTACATCACTGCAAATAATACCTACTTGGTATCCCAGCGTGAAGACATACCACATAAATATGAATGAAATTATTATGGAGAAATTACTCTTTCCAGTCATATATAATGATCATGCATTCATGACACATTTTTCCTTACATGGGGAATGTGAAGTGTTTTTTGACTCACACAGTAGTTTGCTGACCTTTGACCTCAGAAAAATATCTATTTCAAACTTCTAATATTTTACTTCTTTATTGAATAAATATAGACAACACTATTTTCACCATCGATGACCGTGGTGAGGATTTCATCAACATTGTCTGGGACCATGACCCTACACAAGGCATTATATCATATCACCCGACTCTGCTTCGAAATGATGGTGTCACCCTAGTACAAGATGGAGGACTTATTGCTGCCCCAGCAGGAGCTGCACCTCTTACACATCGATTCACTGGACTGGACCCGGGAACACAGTACACCGTTGACATTAACATCGTGGCGAGTGCAAATCCAAATACTGAAATCGATTTTGCAAGTGATTTGGCTTTTACACGTAAGCACGACTCTTTCTGAATGTTGACTTAATTGCCTTTACCATAGAGTTTTAACCATTAATGGTGATAGCTGGTTGTCTGGGAAGTCAATGATTTTTTTCTGGAAATATCTTTCAAGCTTCCATTAAATTACAAATAATTTTGGAAGCTAGATCTTTTACAGACAAAATATTTGGTCAGAGTGCAGGAGTGTTGAAGGGGTAAAAAATAACAAAAACATTGTTTTGCCAAAATCATGCTCTGGGGCAATAAATATATTTATATATAATATAATTGATACCGATATGGCAGTGGAAAGCAAGTTTCAGTCCTTCAGGAATTAGAATTATCTAAGGGCTATTTCTCAATGATTCCCCCTTTCACATAGAGTAAATATCACTTCGGCTGCTTTGGGGGTGATTCAAGGATGACTTTGAAATGCCAAATTGGACTGAGGACAAAAATGTGAACACTCACCCATTACCCTTGGGGAAGGGGAAATTGCATATAAATTATTGTGATTATTGAGGGATGACAATATTTTTTTTCTGTGGTACACTGCATAGATGTAACTGCAAGGGTTTATAAATGAATAGGATTATATTAATCTTATTAAATACCTCTATCATATAGGATGGGGGGGTGTCCGGACACTTTATATTTTTGAAGCCTTTTTTTGTCTTTGGATTACACTTAAGATATAAATTCAATAGTTGTAATCGTCTTCTATTTTGTTCTCTACAGTATTTCTTAACATTTTATACTAAAAATTGATGAAACTGTGCTTGTAATTTTTTCCTAATGACTTTCTGAAATTAATTGTCGGGACACACAACAACTAGTTATATTCTCTGAAGCACACTTAATTGGACTAAAATGTTTTGTGTACTTTATGAAATTCAATTAAATTCTAACTTGATCGTTTTGGGGATTTTCTTCTTTAGGACCTAAACCACCAAACAACGTACTCCTGTATCCGCTCAGCCCAACTACCATCTTGTTTACATGGGAACGTCCCCTTCCACCAAATGACTTCTTTATTGACTACTTGGTGTCTGCTTCCAATGTGAATCTGGGTTTTTCTGTGCAGAATGTCCTACCCCAAGGAGCTACCAGTAATGCTATACGTGGTGTTCAACCAGCTACTAGCTATGACTTGAGCGTTCTTACCAATATTGAACCTGTTACAAGCAACTTCCTTGGATTCACCGTTGTGCCGCCAAGTAAGAGCGTTAGGAGATTTTTCTTATTATTGTTTGAATTTAAAAAAATGGGGGAAAAACTATCTATATGTATATAACCAGCCATCCCGAAACCTAAAATAAGTCATCCAAAATTCCTTTTGAGATTTTTTGTTTGTTTGAAAAAGCACTCCCTAATTTTTACAATGATGTCTAACTTGTCAAAATTGATCAACAATTACCTTCACAAGTGCTTGATTGAATGCAGGGGAAATTCAGCGAGAGCTTCGAAGAATAAGTCTTGAGAAATCAAGGTTTGAAGCTCTGGGTTCACTCAAGCATGAGACGTGCACGTGCAATCTATGCGATCTTGTTGGAAAAATGGTGCCAAAAACTTCTTTTATCTTTTCCTTTATACAACTTTAGAACTTCAGTTTCAGTTTGGTTTATTGTCTCGCCCACCAGAGGTGAAGGCGAGACTTAGTGATCCAAATGTTGTCCGTCGTCCCTCCGTCACAACTCTAATGACACATAACTCCACAACCGTAAGTCGCTTTTCAACCAAACTTGGATGGTAGATGGACTTGGGGGACCTGCATGATTTACTATCAATAACTGGGATATACCCATTTGATTTGCTAGTTCATTACAATGAACTTGCGTGCAGAATATAGAGTACACAACTTTTCCAGCGCGCGCGCTGCATCTCCCTACCAACGCACTATCCCAAGATCATCGCGCAATTTGGCGCACATTTCCTCTTTTACTTTCGCCTGCGGTCGAGTTCAGTCGCAAGCTAAGTACACTGTCAAAATTGCAATTCTGTTTTCCGTTTGGATACTTTATTGTGCAATTCTTCCCTTATTTCAATCTTATTTTCTCTCATCTAAGATTGTTGTAAGATTATCCCGTCGCGCGGAGCTTCCGTGATATTTATTTCACGTTTCTTGTTCCTCTTCGTGAGTTTGTTTTTTTAAGATACGTTTCTCAACAGGCGGGTTGTCTTCACTTTTCCGCCCCATAGCTCCGCGCCTTCCTGCGTGTCGCGGGCGTTGTCTTCGCTCCTTTTTAATTCCTTTAATTCTTTTTATTCACTGACTTCTTCGTTTATACGACTCGTCGTGAATTTAATTGATTTATTTCTCCACAGATAGGTTCTGTAGGACGTCAGGAGCGTCGTATTTCAGCCTCGTTTCAAGTTCTTTGTCTCTTATTTCGAGTTAGTTGATTGTTCTTTTGTTTCAATCAATCCTTTGTTCTTGTGTTTATTAATTGAATTAATTAGTTAATTAATTAATTAATTATTCGATTAATTTAAAAAAAAAAAAGAAAAGAAAATTTTTTTTCTGATCTTGTCTTAAAGATTTTTTCTTTTCTTTTCCTTCACAGGAATACTTAGAAATTTTTTTCTAGGAAGCCGTCTCCTGTCAGCGTTCGTCGCCTTTGGCTCGGCCTTCCTTCTCGGGAAAGCTATTTTTGTTTTTCCCCCCTTCCTTTTCAGGTCAGCTGCCGGTCTCCGGACTTATAATTTTTGTTCTTAAACTTCTTGTTTAAAAAAAAAAAAAAAAGGGAATCTTGTTTCCTTTTTTATCCTTAGCTGATCCTCACCTCAAGAAAAATTATTTTTTCTTTTGAACAGGTGGACACAAAAAAAAAAAACTTCGTGTTTTCTTTTTTTTAGATGCTTCCCCCCTTCCTTCTTTTCAGAATTTTGGCGGAAGCACCTTCTTGTTGTGGTAATCAAATAATTAATTAATTAATTAATTTTTATAACGGACTTCAGGAACAGTGTCTCATAATAATTCTTTAATTATTACTGTTTCCTTTGTTCTGGGATTTTACTTTGTATCATCCTTGTGAGATTTGTTTTTGTCTCTCAAAAGTCCGCTTTTTGAGGTCCTTGACTTCTGGTATGGGGTTTATTACCCCCCTACCCCCTTGCTTCTTCTCTGTTTTTTTTATCTTACTACTAGATCACCCTACGGCAATAATCTTCCTGAAGAGCCTCAGGCGACTGCTGTTTCGGGGCCCGACACCGGGGTCTTATCCCCCACCACAGGTAGTATAGATAACGAGAACAGAGTCAGAGCCCCGTGGGCTCTCAAAGGGGTGGAACCGTGGACGCGCGTTCACGTGCCCCGCTTAATAAGGGTGGAACCGTGGATTTGCGACCACGTGCCCGCACGGTGATGGCCAAGGCTTCCGTCCCGGAACCTGAACCTTATCGGGGAGCGTCGCACTAGTACAGAAAACGGCGACTCCTCTAGGGCTGTCAGACCCACCGGCCATCGGGTCACCTAAAGTCCGGGGGGAGAGCATGGGTTTCTCCACCCGGCAAAGATTGGCTCGATGCCGTGTAAGACCCCTCTAGGGAGCGTCGGCAAAGGGCTACCAGCCCCTAGTCGGAAGAGGCACCTGAGTCCGACCGTGTCGGACTCTCAATTCAATCTGACACCGTCAGATTCGGCCGACGCCTCCTCTCGCTCGGCTAGCTCTCCCCGTGGGAGAGCTAAGGAGAGGAAGACAGGCGCAGTCCAGCCTCTTGTCCCTTCTTCCGCTCCGGCGCCGGAGCAACCGAAGAAGAAGAAAAGAAGAAGAGGAGAACCACAGACGTAAGCCCCGCTCCGTCGGGCGGTCTGTCCTCTGATTCTTTTGATGGCCAGGCCTCTCAGCTTCTCAAGCTACTCCAGAGTGCCCTTCAACACTGCGGGTTTTTACCCCCAGGCTTGCCTGCTTCAGCCGACGGTACTACCAACCGAGCGGATCAAGCAGACACCGGCCATCCAACACACCGAGGTGCCTCTAGCGATTCTCACGAACCGCCGGCCCTCAAACAAAATGGCCAGGCGTCGTAACCTCCTGTTACAACAAAACGCCCTCGAGTATCACGGATCTTTATCCTCATACTCCCTGTCAGCTAAAACCGCCGTGTCCAGCACCGGGCAGGTCAAGCAGACAGTCGCCATCTCACACCTCGGAGAGTCACCGGCAATACCATGATTCGCCGGCTCACGCACCTGCAAGGGAAATTCCCGCTAATACACAGGTGCTATCGACATACGGGCGTCGCCCGCCATTATGTCACCAGACTCCCGATCATTGTACCCTCTTCTGCCCCCCGGCGGGGGCCGCATAGAAGAGGAAGAAGAAGAAGAAATTCTAGGTCGCTAACCCCGCTGTGCGGGCAGACCTTTCTTTCTGATTCTTGTGCCGACGGCCAGGCGTCGTAACTTCATGTTACAACAGAACGCCCTCGAGCACCACGGATCTTCATCCTAATGCTCTCTGTCAGCTAAAACCGCCGTGTCGAGCACCAGGCAGGTCAAGCAGACAGTCGCCGTCTCGCACCTCGGAGAGTCACCGGCAATATCATGATTCGCCGGCTCACGCACCTGCAAGGGAAATTCCCGCTAATACACAGGTGCTATCGACATACGGGCGTCGCCAGACTCCCGATGATTGTACCCTCTTCTGCCCCCCAGCGGGGGCCGCGCAGAAGAGGAAGAAGAAATTCTAGGTCGCTAATCCCGCTTTGCGGGCAGACCTTTCTTTCTGATTCTTGTGCCGATGGCCAGGTGTCGTAACTTCATGTTACAACAAAACGCCCTCGAGCATCAGGGATCTTTATCCTCATGCTCCCTGTCAGCTAAAACCGCCGTGTCGAGCACCGGGCAGGTTAAGCAGACATTCGCCATCTTGCACCTCGGAGAGTCACCGGCGATTTCATGATTCGCCGGCTCACGCACGTGCAAGGGAAATCCCCGCTAATACACAGGTGCTATCGACATACGGGCATCGCCCTCCATTATGTCACCAGACTCCCGATAATTGTGGGTCAGGCGTCGCAACTCTCATGCGGTTTCATACTCCCATGAGCAGTGCGGGTTATTCACCCACGCTTCATATCAGCTTCAGCCGCCTTGCTAAGCACTGGGCGGTTCAAGCAATCACCTGTCCTCTCACACCGAGCATTTATTGAAACGCTGTTCACCTACACGGTAACCCCCGTTTCTATGCAGGTGCTTCCGACATACGGCTTTCAGGCATCAACATGTCGGCAAGCTCTCGGTGACCGACGGCTGGACGTTGCATCCGTTCAGGTTGCATCTATGCGTCCCCGAACATTACGGGTTCTTACCCTTGTGTTCTCCGTCATTATAAGACCGCCGCGGTCTTATTGCCGGTGTCGGGTATTGATCGGATTGAGATTCCTCTCGCCAACCCGACCTCCGGGGAACCATCGGCGAGTTTTACCTGCATGGGTATTCCCCCTTATTATGCAGGTACTCCCGAATTCGCCCTCTACGTCAAGCTCACGTACGGCGACGGCTCTTTCAGCGGTAACTCTCTCCATTCTACCCCCTAAGCGGGCCTGTAGATTGGAGGTAAGAATCTCTTACATACCGCATGCCGCACTTCTCTCGTGAGAATGTTTGGCTGCTTTTGAGAGGGCAACCTATCACGCCCGCGGACCGTCCGCCCAGGCGACGGGACCGTCGGTTTCTGGCCTGAACCTCACTTTCTATTCGAAAGTAAGGGTGCCCTGTCTTACTTAGCTCCTACTCTTGTAAGGTTAGAGTCAGGGCTAGTACAGACACCCGTCCTCCAGCGATCGCCGCTGTAGAGAGGGCGACTCCGATATGAGCACCATCACCGCTCAGCGGTATGTCTCACTATCTCGTAGCTCTCCGAGCTTATGAGTATGTATATCGGATCTGAATGTCACGGCGATTAAAAGTTCTCCTGTGCTTAATAATCGCTATGCCTTCACCACCCGGTGCATTTTGGTTTTTTTAACCTATTTGTCTCGTATTCGGGCGGCTCGTACGAGCCCTGCCCGAGCTGCCATCACCGGTCGTCCCCCCGGACACCGCCGGCAGCACCCGCACCGAATACCTGGAGGGAATCAGCTTTTCATATGCTAGATATCCCTCCTGTTGACATTCACAGCTGTTCCCCGAGTCTTTCCCGGTCGGGTAAGCATCATCTCGGAGGAAAGAAACCGCCGTACATCTCATGAGATTGTTGGCTATGTACGTGCGTTCAAGCTTGTTTAAAGCCCCAGGACTCTCTGTCGGCATTCTATGCCTACTTTCTGGGCACACCCACCGTGCCGGGTCGGCGAGTTTACACCAAACTGTACACCGCCAGACCATCGGTCGAGCTCTAACAGTCTATCTTATAGACTGCCCTCTATGTGGGTCAAGCTTGCGGGCGTCTCCGCCGTTTCCTCCTTGTGTGGAGTGGTCTACGGTGGATGTTTTTACCGTGCCCGTTTGTCGAATCGTCTTCTTATTTAGAAGCTTTTTCCCTCGGCACACTCGAGTCGCCTCGCATGCTACTTTCATCCTCCTTCCATGCAATGCATGTGGCCATGGTCACCGCGCGACCGAGGATGATGTAACCGTGGATGGATGTATGCTTATGCCTACCTAACCACGATCACTACGACCCGCTTTCTCTCGGGCCGACTGTGGATGAGTCTCTCCATGTAAGTGATTTATTTCACTGGAGCTCTTCTTTTAGAAACTTAGATTCTCATCCCCCGCTGCTTAGGGCGTCATTTTTGCCGCCCCCCCGCAGCTTTTCGGAACTCCTTATCTTACCGATATCGGACTGTTCCACGCTGCCGCAACCGGCGCCGGCGGTGCTTGCTCTTACGATCACCTGAGAAACCAGGCCTTGTGGCTGTTTTCATAAACAACTGGTTCTCACCGCAGACTGAAGGAAATTTTTGTGATTACTTTCCTCAAGTCTCCTTACTCCTTCGCTTGTTTCTTCAAGCGAGGACATCGACACTCTTAGCCAGTTTCCGTCCCTAACTTGATAGGACAGGGACGTTGCTACCTCATTCGATTCCGTTGGGAACGTAACTGTTGAGGTATCATATCTGGCGATGTCTGTTCGTTTAGAGCATCTCTTGATTGTCGTTTACACGTAAGATCATGACAGAGACTTTTTCGCCAGCTCCCAGTCTGGCGTACGCTTGCTGCTGCTAGGGATTCCCCCGCCCAGCGGACATCCATCGCAGCCTAGCCTTACGGGCTCTCTCGGCGATTGTGGCTTGAGCCAAGCCACCTCTTCCACCGCGGGCGCTGCACCCTCAGGCGGGTGCTTCAATCAGTACGGGAGAAAGGGGATCCTGAGTTCTCTCTCGATCACTCGGTCTATCACACTTGTTTCGTCGTGATGTGTACCGCGCTGTTTCTCTGACACGCCCGGTTGAGCTGTTTTGACCAGACTGCTCCTTTCTACATAGGCAGCAGGTCCGCGGCATTTCTTATTAACAGGATGGCACTTAGTCGCTTTCTCGACTCTTGACTCCCTTACGAGTGTTTTTTTTCTTAAACCCTACTCTCCGTCGTTCCTGGTCCCTTTCGGACCGCTAGAAACGTTCTGCCACAGCTCTCTATCAGAATTCTGCAGATGTTCTGCCCTCACGCATTTGAGACAGATATCGAATTCTGGGCGCTTTCTCCCACGCGGAGGCTTCTGAGATATCTCGCCTTCTCAGATTGATCGATTGATCACTTACTGAGCCTTAAAAGCTTCAGTTTTCCGATCACGATTCTTGTTGAAATTTTTAACAAAATCGGAATCTTACGATCTAGTCAGCTGGTGATGTTGTTCTCCTGACACTAGGCCGAGGGCCCATGATACTTAGTATCATTCTTCTTGGGCTCTTTCTTGGAATCGTCGTTCACGACTTCTTGAGGACCGCCTCTTGACGCTCCTCTTTCCTTCACTCCTTGTTCTTAAGGACTTCTTCACATGAGGCTTTATTTGCCTCCCCTGTCCTTAAGGCAACGGCCTTCGTGTCTTCATCTCCCTATTTTTACGCACTTCTTAGTCTAGACATGCCTCCCTTCACGTTGAATCCGTGTTGGTCTAGCAAATCAAATGGGTATATCCCAGTTATTGATAGTAAATTATGAAAATACTTACCATGATTTTCTTGTTTACGAGATAACTGGATATACCCATTTGAACCCTCCCTCCTGCCCCTCGCCTTGTGTGACAACATGTCTTGCCCGCAGGCTCATGAGAGGAAATGGGCGCCAAATTGCGCGATGATCTTGGGATAGTGCGTTGGTAGGGAGATGCAGCGCGCGCGCAGGAAAAGTTGTGTACTCTATATTCGGCACGCAAGTTCATTGTAATGAACTAGCAAATCAAATGGGTTTATCCAGTTATCTCGTAAATAAGAAAATCATGGTAAGTATTTTCATAATATGCTGCAGTCGGAGGTCACATGGTAAGGTCAAAGGTCATTTTCAGGTCAATGTTAAAGTTTACATGCAAGACTCTTATGACACCTAACTCCGCAACCGTAGGTCGCTTTTCAACCAAACTTGGATGGTAGATGGAATTTGGGGACCTGCATGATATGCTGCAGTCGGAGGTCACATCGTAAGGTCAAAGGTCATTTTCAGGTCAATGTTAAAGTTTACATGCAAGCTACTCTCTTATGACACCTAACTCTGCAACCGTAAGTCGCTTTTCAACCAAACTTAGATGGTTGATGGACTTGGGGGACCTGCATGTTTTGCTGTAGTCGGAGGTCACACGATAAGGTCAAAGGTCATTTTCAGGTCAACCTTACCTAACTCCGCAACCGTAAGGTGCTTTTCAACCAAACTTGGATGGTAGATGGACTTGGGGGACCTGCATGACATGCTGCAGTCGGAGGTCACACGATAAGGTCAAAGGTCATTTTCAGGTCAAGCTTACCTAACTCCGCAACTGTAAGGTGCTTTTCAACCAAACTTAGATGGTTAATGGACTTGGGGGACCTGCATGTTATGCTGTAGTCGGAGGTCACACGATAAGGTCAAAGGTCATTTTCAGGTCAACCTTACCTAACTCCGCAACCGTAAGGTGCTTTTCAACCAAACTTGGATGGTAGATTGACTTGGGGGACCTGCATGTTATGCTGCAGTCGGAGATCACATGATAAGGTCAAAGGTCCTTTTCAGGTCAACATTAAAATTTACGTGCAAGGCTCTTAAGGCAAGTCTTGTTCCATCCCAGTCATATTACAATGAAATTTCGATGCAATTCTGTTGCATGCCCTCGCGAATCCCGATATTTCTGGTTATTTTCATACATGGGCGAGACACAAAATCGCTTTTGCCTTGTTTTTATATCTCATAAAATATCAAATACAATGTAACGTCCATCAAAAGACAGTAAATCATTGATAATAAAATAATACAATACATCACCATTATTCATAATAAATAAGACAAATGTTATGCAATTGAACGTTCAGATTGGAAACAGATATATCAATAAGATGAGGATATGAAGGGCAATCTATTAAAAAGCAGAGCTGATAGTTTCCCTATTAATAAAATTATAAGTAGTTGTCAACTTGTTTTATATCAATATGTTACAAGAAAAGAAAAAACAGAAAAAAAACGAAAGGAGGAGTGAAAAAAAACCCCAAAAACAGTGGGAGGTGGACTGAAAATATTTAAGAGGATCACTTCAAATTTTCACTGCATGAAGAAAAAGTCTTGTTCTTTCAGATAGATTAATATTCTAATTTTTGCTTTAAAGAGACCAAATTACTATTTTGGCGATTTACAGAGAACCTTCCCTGGACACTTATTGTTGGTATTGTTGTGGATGGTCGCATAATTTTCAAATAATGGAAGTTTTTACGGTAAACACCATGTATGTAGTCCTGAAAAGGACTGCTTGTTATTCTTTCTTGATTGTATGTTAGCTCTAAAAAGAACCCTTAACGATGTTTCAAACAGTGTGTTCTGGTCGTCATCAGGAATGATGATCCACTTGAAAACTCGGGTACATAACCAGGTCAGTTATAAAGAAGTAATTAAGGTTGAGCCAATAGGAAAGCAGGAACGAAGAGGTAATTACAGATTAACCAATAGGAAAGCAGGAGGATGGTGATTGGTCGATTTCAAATAGGCTTGTGAGAGCTGCTGGAAGACACTGGTACCCTAATAGCTGGGGACAATGATTCAAAGAGGTGATGCTGATAATATCCTTTGAATTTCTTATAGGACTTTATTGAACCAGGGGGGTGTTTCACAAAAAGTTAAGTGTGACTTAAAGTCATGCTTAAATTCTGGCGCATACTTAATATGCAACAAACAATCTTATTGACTAATACGCAATATCACGCACCCTCATGGCATGACCTGACCGGTGCGGTCATGCCTTTTTTTTTACTGCAATCAATATTTAAGTGCGACTCTAATAAGCATGTTTTACAAAGTTTTACCAAATTCTTCATCACTTTCAACATTACTATTATCTTTAGTAAGAGTAATAGAATAAATTTTTATTATCAAAGGGATTTTCTCTATGACTTTTTTAAATCTTCAAGGATGCAACATGGATGAGATCCATGATGCCTAATTTATATTTTCCCAGCATTTCCTGAGTGAATACGGAGTTAACTGGGTAATTAAACAGAAATGTAGGAAAAATATCTCTATTTATCAAGCCCCTTTTACACCTTCAAAGATGCAACACTGATCTTTACTGATTGAGATCCGTGATGATCTGGGGGGGGGTAAATATTTACTCACCATTGCTGCCGGAGTGAATAATAACATAACTGGGTACAGACATGGTGAACATAGGGAAAATTACGCTGTCTGCAATGATAAACAGTGTAGGAATGATCTTGCTTGATAAGACAAAAGAAGAGGTACCATGAGATCAAGCGTGCTGAAAAGCATTTGCAATGTGTGCGCTGGCCTGTGATACGATTGCACTGAGATGGGATTGGTAACTTTTTTTTTGCAGTCGGATCTTAATGCAATCGTATCTTACTATCACGTACAGTAGTGTGCGCTTGACCTTCGTCTGAATAGTTGCTAAACACGGATACGAAAAAAAATCGAGGCTATCAGAAATATATATATATATATTTGTTTCATTTAATGGCCTGACATGTTATTGGCTGATTCATGGTAGAAATCCATGTGAAAATACCAGAATCGGGAAAGAATACATTTAGATTATCCACATAAATTCACGGTTGTGTTATACTTGCTCAATTGATCTTAAACCATTCTTTCACTAATATTCAGAAACTTCTGCATATTGTAATGAAATGACTGAAATAAATAAACATTAGAAGCAGAAATAATGACCATTTTGTGTATGTCACGTATCCCAAAATTTATTTTTTCAGTTTCCTACAGATAGCACCTGCAGAATTTCCCCGGGCTCTGCTTGTTGTTATCCTCTTCGTCAATATTAAAGGGGAATGAAACCCTTGGAAAAAATGGGTTTGTGTGGAAAGAGAAAATCAAATAATAAGATCAAAGAAAGTTGGAGGAAAGTTCAGACAAATAATGAGAAAGTTATGAGCATTTGAATATTGTGATTACTAATGTATGGAGATCCTCACATTGGCAATGCGACAGATATATGTGATGTCACATGTGAACAACTTTCCCTTTGATGGACTATATAATACCCCCAAAATGTCTCTTTTTGCTCTTTCTTATGGTGATACAACCTCTTTATCCATAATTTATCCTTTGCAAATCTGTATTACAAACCCTCTTTTAGAAAGAATTAATGATCTTCTGGTAGATGTGATAAAAGAGGCATTTTAAGTGAAATATATTCAAAACCGATGGGAAAGTTGTTCACATGTGATATCACACATCTTTGTCACATTGCCAATGGGAGGATTTACATTACAATAATGATCTAAACTTCAAATGCTCATAATTTTCTTATTATTCATTCATTTTTTCTCAAACTTTTGTTGATCTGTTTCTTTGATTTTTCTGTTTTTACACAAGCTATCTTGTTTCAAAGGTTTCACTTTCCTTTAACCCATTGCAGACTGCATAGTTTAGGTTTAACATGTGTTTTCTGTACTCCTCCATCCCTTATATATGCAAGGGGTTAATATGCATTGCATTAACATCATTATCATAATCATCATTTTTAAAAATTTTGTTCATGATTTGTTCATAATCCATACAGCTGCTGTTGCTGGAACTGTGAATATTGGGGCTGTTACAGCTCAAGAACTGGAGGTACTCTGGTCGACTGATGGCATCGCTGCCGACTCCTTCAGGGTTCTTCTGTTCAGTGAGGATGGCTTACAGCAATTTGAACAAAGTGTTCCAACTGGAACCACATCTGTATTATTTGAGAACTTGACACCAGAAACCCCGTACTTTGCTGTTGTTGAAGCTATCGTTAGAGATGTACTGACAAATACAGATCAAGCTTCTGTTGTTGGATCAGATGAAGCAACAACCAGTAAGAATTGTAGATTCAGATTCAGATCTATTTCATTGATCCATATAAAAAAATTATAGAAAATTTGCCCTCCACTGGCAGTACTAAAGACATATAGATAAAAAAATCAAACATTGAAAGAAAATAAAGATCAACATATATTAAACAAATATATCAGGCTTTGAGAAAGTATAGTGGAATTATTTATCCGAGGTTGGTCTGGCAATTACTATTTTTCCCGATATAGTAATTTTGCCAGTCCAACCTAGGATTAATAATTTCCATTATGCTTTTGAATGTAATGCCTGATATATTTGTTTTATATCCTACTCTTAACCAAATTTTTAACCAAAATCTATGCGCTGAGCTTCCAAAGTCTGGTTGCTTGCCTCGAATTACCTGCTTTTCTTAGAGCCACCGCGCTCAGCGGAATGCAGATTAGTGCCTGCGCCGACGCATCACGGGACTTGCCTGGGAGAGAGAGCTCGCTGGCCGAGAGTTTCGCTGAATATCCAGTTTTCTGAAATAATGGTATAGCGAAAAATATATTGAGGTCTGACGTCACGCAACATCATAGTTGAAATATATTTGGTCACATGATGCTATTCAAACCAATCACTATACAGGATTCAATCTATCTAGGATATAATACTTGATAGTTGCGCTGTAATCCTTTTGGCGGCTCATACAGCTAGCTATACAGGGATGATGAATGAAGTGAGCCACTGGAAGCCACCGGTAGGCATAGCTATTCATATGCACAGTAGAACATGCTATGCCGAGTGTGAGTAAAAAAAACCCCCAATCCACTGAATTGAAAACATATGGTAGTCAATAAAACATAAAAGGAAATTATGAAATAAATTACACTTTAGAATGCTTTCTAGGAGTTACAGTAATGAAAACAATAAAATGGTGGTAATTTCTTTGCTTTAATGATGACCTACATGAAAAAAAATCCATAATTTATTGTTCAAAATAGACATGAAATGAAATACTCCGAAAGTTTGCTTTGCCCAATTGATCGTGGGCCCGGCAGCCACTGTGCAGCGCCAGATCGACGAGGCTCTATCCCTTTAATCGTTGAACGCCAAACAGGGTAGCAGCAACTCCCATCTTTAACGTCTTTTGGTCTGACGGGGCCGGGGTTTGAACCCCCGCCTCCCGGTTGTGAGACGAACGTTCTACCAACTGAGCCAACACACCGGTTATGCTATACCTACATCGTTGTAATATCCACCTTGTCTAACATCACTTAGTGTATTTGATTAGTTGAGCTGTTTATGAACCAAATCATCATGTGACAAAATGCAAAACACTACTAATTAAACTTGATGGAAATTATAGACCCTCTATCTGAATTAGCCTAAGTGATAGTTACACCACCATAATATTCAACCAATTAAGTGATGGTGGGACCACAATAAGTATGTTGGTCAAGTAGTTTTAGCCATGATGGAGTTAGAATCAAGACAATCTGAGGTTTTTACCGTCTGTTTTGACTGAGTGAAAATAAACCTCCCATGCCCTTTTAGAAAGAAAAGGAATTTAAAAAAAATTGTTCCAAATTTAATTAAACATCAAATGTAATCATACATGTTAAAAGGGTTGTTGTTGGGTATGAATATTTTAGACAATTGCTCTCATTGTGCCCATGCATTTCATTTTAGCTCCTTTTATTGTTTGCTGAAGCATGAGCAATATTCTGTCATATTCACTATTATAGAGAAAATATATATATTTCTACTACCCTGAAGAAAATTGTTAAATATACACTATAGGGGGGGGGGAATATTTTCATAAACTGAAGAATTGATGGTAGTTGGTATATGAAACCAATACCACTTGCCTTCCTACATTTTCTTTCTTAAAATGGTTCTTATTTTAGTCATACGAACCTGTGTCTCGGAATAGTTCAATAAAGATCAATTTATAGCAAAGGACATATTTACTATAGAAGCCGGTGCATATTATCAAAGGGACGTTACATTTGACAGCCATGAGCATTATGTACTTTACCCGGGTGTAATAATCATTTACCAGTATTGTCTCTGAGAGAAACGCTATTAAATCTTAAGGCTGGTATTCTTAAATCATGTTTAAAGGACAAGTCCACCCCAATAAAAACTTGGTTTGAATAAAAAGAAAAAAAATCAACAAACACGGCACTGAAAATTTCATCAAAATAAGAAAGTTATAATATATTTTAAAGTTTTGCTTAATTTCACAAAATAGTTATATGCACATCCTGGTCAGTATGCAAATGAGCAGAGTGATGATGTCATCCACCTACTATTTCTTTTGTGTATCATTATATGAAATAAGAAACATTCTATTTTCTCCTCATCATCATGTGAAACAAAATTTTATTCTCCCCTGAACATGTGCAATTACCAATACTTTAACAGTTTGTGGTTAAATCAAGTTGGTCCCAATTCTCAAATCTGAAAGAATTGAAATATTGTGTAATTCAAACAATAAAAAACAAAAGAAATAGTGAGTGACATCATCAACTCTCTCATTTGCACATCAATGAGTTGTGCATATAACTGTTTTGTGAAAAATAAGCGAATCTTATAAATGTGATAGCTTTCTTATTTTGCATCCGATTTTGATGAAATTTTCATTGTTATGTTCTTTTGATTTTTCTCTATCCATTGTAATCATCAATTTTCTGGGGTGGACTTGACCTTTAACTTAGACCATGGTCTGTCCTAAAATTATTGGAAGCCAAAAGTGTCAAAGATTTTAGAAAGTTGTTTGTTTCTTATGGTCACATGCTCCTTTCCGATTCATCGATGGTGAAGACAATCATCTATATATACTTCTTACACAATTGTGTTTATGTAACATTTGGCTATGACCGAGCCATTGATATAGCACCAGCCACATGGATTGAGGGTCATGGGTTCCAACCCTGACCACGTCACATAAATGACAAAGTTTGTATCCTTAGACTTTTTGTTAACAAATTAACCAGACACTGGTACGAATGTCCATTTAACATTTCTTTGTTTCTGTTTCTTCCTATTGCTGTTCCCTTATAGCAAGTACAGACTCGTCATACTATCAGATTCACTTGTTGAACTACATCACTTTATCCTGGTCAACCCCACAAAACCCGACAGGAGTATTTGGGTATCTGGTAGGATATTCGGTAGGCGGAGTGGCCAATGGCGAGACCATCTTAGACAATACAGTGACAACGATTACATTTCAAGACAACAACTTACAGGGTAGAAGTGATATTGATCCGAATAGTGCATTCGTTGCCCATTTGGATTTTAATCAAGCTGAAATTCCAAACACTCGGTCTGTGGCGTCTCTGCCTCCTCAGAATGGTGAGTGCAATGTGATTTTAAAATGTACCCATTTTAAAAACAATGGTAACTCTATGGAATTAACATTGACTAAATAAAATGAAAAAAAGACAGGAACAGAATGATAAAAAATGGTAAGAAAATAAAGAAAAAAGAGTAGAAAAGAATAAATGAGATTGCACTGGCAGTGATATGTAGAAATAAAAAAATGATTATCAAAAGTTAGTCTGATAAAGAGAATAACCTGGATGAAATAGAAGATATATGATTTACTTTTCCAATGTTCTAAAACATTTGTTTAAATTTAGGACTACATGAGGCTGTGGAATCAGGTGATCAACTGGTAATTAATCGATGGTTAATCAGAAGCCTTGAAAAGAAAAGTTGATGAATAATCATTGCACCAGGAGTTTAAATAGACAAATCAACTCAACATTGGGCTCAGTAGGTAGTCCGGACCCACACCCCCCTCCGCACCCAGCTCAATCAGTAGCTCAGTTGTTAGCTCATTTAGGGCCCAGTTGGATGAAAGTGGTAACAATGGCAACATAACCCAACAGCCAATCAAAATCAAGGATTTTATGAAAGATACCACTGGATGGCAAATATATTACAATAGTAAATTGCATGCAATGGGGCCCAGGAGCTCAACCTGTAGCTCAGTCGTTAGATAGCTCAGACAACAGTTCAGTGTGCAGCTCAGATGGTATTCAATATTATCGATAGCCAATTGGCTTCATTGTTATCTGTGGTTAGCCAGTAGCTCAGTTGATAGTTCTGTAGATAGTTCAGTCGGTAGCTCAATTCGTAACTTGGCAACTTATTTAGTGTTTCAGTTGGTCGCTGAGTCTGGAGCGCAGTTGATAGTTCAGTCTGTAGTTTCATTGATAGCTCAGCTCATTTGATTTCTCAGCTATAGCACGGTTGTCGGCTCAGTTGGCAGCTCATACTTAGATAGATCACTTGATTTTGTAACTCATACTTTATAGGCTAAGCCAGTTTCCCAGTTGGTAGATGTGTTGGGAGAACAAGGTTCTCATTTCACCTGCCAAAAAATATCAGATAATATGGTAATTTTAAGAAGTTCTATTATAACATTTTGTTTCCTTTCCATTTTATTTCTTAAAATTTAATTTGCAGTGATACCCTCTCCTCCTGTGTCTGCTACCATACAACGGACATCCGACACAAGTTATACTATATCCTGGTCTAGCCCGGGGAACGTCGATGGATATGTCATCTCATACGCCGATGGTGCAGTGGTCAATTCTCTAGAGCTACCAGCAGATAGGACATCCGAACAGGTCCAGAATCTTCAACCCAATACGGATTACACATTTAACTTGTACAGTCAACGGAATGGTATCAGAGCTCAAGCTAGTCTCACTGAAGTTCCCCCTGTGGTAACACCGCCAGGTAATACTCTTCAGGTTTAGTGTACTCTTTCTTACCTGTGAACCAGAGCGAGACTATAGGTGCAAATTTTCCGACAGCGGCGGTGGCAGCAGCATCATCATCAAAATTAAAAACCAAGGATAAGTTTTTGAAATGTCATCATGGAGCTAGTTCATAAAACTTGGACTTGTTCAGATTAACAATTTGTAGCTGTTGCTAATAAAGGAAAATTAACCTATTAGTATTCCAAAGATTTATTTGAGCAATTTTATTTTATTCCAAACTCTTTAAAACTAAGGAAAAAGAAATGTTATTAGTGTCATGTTGTTGATCATCTGAACTGTTCAGTTTGAGTGTATCCTGGATCTATTAAAATTTGAAACAGAATTTTCATGCTTTGTGGGGGCGCACTTCCTTTAATAAGGCTTGTCACTTCTGGATTATGGGGCCAACGATGACAGCACACCAATGTCTTTGGTCTTGGACTATGTTCACTAGTATGACCTGCCATCCAATACCAAGCTCTTATTTTGACAGCAAGATCCCAGCGTTGCACTTGCATATACCTTAATAGAGATACACATGTATGTTGGTGTGTCCTTGAACTCAACATGATGAAATGATGAAAATGATGAAAATCCATATTTTATTGTTCAAAGTAGACATGAAATGAAATACTCTGAAAATTTGCTTTGCACAGTTGATCGTGGTCCCGGCAGCCGCTGTGCAGTGCCGGATCAAAGAGGCTCTATCTCTTTAATTGTTGAATGCCAAACATGGTAGCAGCAACTCCCATCGTTTCCATCGTAATAATTCCATCCTTGTGCTATTATTGTGTTCTCCTTTACTCGGAATACAAATAGAATGTTATTATGGTTGTTGGAAAGCAAATATTAAAAGAAAATGGATAAGAATCAAGGCACAAATACGCCAAAAGATCAGTCTTTTTGCTCCCTCACAGATGTTTTGGAACATTATACCCGTGTGAGTAAAAAAATATTCGACACCTCGAAAATTCAAAATTTGAGGAAAAAATATTTCATGAACGCATGATTATCATATATCACCTGAAAGAGTATGTTCTCCAAGATAATTTGATACCATATTTATGTGGTAGGCCTATGTGTTAATGCTCGGGTTTCTTTGCAGTGATGTAAATTTTAATTTGTGCCAAGTAAGGCATGACTGCAATGAATGAATCCAGATGTCAGTGGTGTCATAATCCTACAAGGGTTGCATTAAAATCCATTTCAAAACACCTTTTCAATGATTTACAGTATGATTGTTTAATTAACACCTTTCTTACTGTCAATTCTCAAGTTAGATTCATTGAAATGAATTTGCAAATATGTTTACTAACTCAAGTAGTTTTTTATGACATCCTTGGCATCTGGATTCATTCATTTCTGTCATGTCTTACTTTTGGCGCAAATCAACATTTACATCACTGCAGATAATACGTACTTGGTATCCTAGCTGAAGACATACCCCATAAATATGTATGAAATTATTATGGAGAAATTACTCTTTCCAGTCATATATAATGATCATGCATTCATGACACATTTTTCCTTACATGGGGAATGTGAAGTGTTTTTTGACTCACACAGTAGTTTGCTGACCTTTGACCTCAGAAAAAAATCTATTTCAAACTTCTAATATTTTACTTCTTTATTGAATAAATATAGACAACACTATTTTCACCATCGATGACCGTGGTGAGGATTTCATGAACATTGTCTGGGACCATGACCCTACACAAGGCATTATATCATATCACCCGACTCTCCTTCAAAATGATGGTGTCACCCTAGTACAAGATGGAGGACTTATTGGTGCCCCAGCAGGAGCTGCACCTCTTACACATCGATTCACTGGACTGGACCCGGGAACACAGTACACCGTTGATATTAACATCGTGGCGAGTGCAAATCCAAATACTGAAATTGACTTTGCAAGTGATTTGGCTTTTACACGTAAGCACGACTCTTTCTGAATGTTGACTTAATTGCCTTCAGAGTTTTAACCATTAATGGTGATAGCTGGTTGTCTGGGAAGTCAATGATTTTTTTTCTGGAAATATCTTTCAAGCTTCCATTAAATTACAAATGATTTGGAAGCTAGATCTTTTACAGACAAAATACTTGGCAGAGTGCAGGAGTGTTGAAGGGGTAAAAAATAACAAAAACATTGTTTTGCTAAAATCATGCTATGGGACAATAAATATATATATATAATATAATTGATACCGATATGGCAGTGGAAAGCAAGTTTCAGTTCTTCAAATTCAAATTCAAATTCAATTCGGTTTTATTAAAAAATACACATCAAAAAGTCCGAGGACTAACAATGTGAGTTTACATTTTGAAAAATACATAACAAAGAAATAAATAAATACATAACATGCAGTGACCATTAAAGAAGAAAAAACATTATGTTTAAAATGCAATAATAGTATAAAAAGAGATAGAATGAGGAGTTGCATGTAATAGGACAGATTTAATTTGTGTATATATAAAAAAAAAAACAGGTGAGGAGCAAGAAAGGGGAGCAAGAATGGCAAGAGTGAGCATGTGAAAAGGTGAGAATAGAGAGGGGGTGTACCAAAAGATGAAGAGGGAAAAAAGTAATAAAGGAGGAGAACAAGAAAGACCCACAAGTAAACAATGAATTGCAGATTACAAATATAAGAATTATGTGAGAAAAAAAGAAAATGACATGATGGCAATCATAATAGACGAGAGAGTGGGAAAGAGCAACAAGGAGGGGGAGAGAGAAGGAGGGAGAAAGACAGAAAGAGAGAAATAGAAAGGTCAGACATAGCCAGAATCTGAAAGGACATCATATCTAATAATAAGTTCAATAAGTAAACTAGATATACATAGAAAAAAAAGGTAAGCATCAATAATAATGAATACTGGTCAGACACCATATGAAATGGAGAAATACAAAAATAAAACATTAATAATTTGCAATACTGATTCACAAAACAATGCTGTCCAAAGTGAAAGAGGCAAGTGCGAGTTTACTGCATTGATGAAAGGAAAAAAAGAAAAGGACAAATAAGCAAGAGAGCAAAAAGACAGAGAAAGAGATAAAAAGGAGAAAAATAAGGGAGAGAGAGAGAGGAAAAGACAAAGTACATCGCATGCAGTTAGGGAATATTGCACGACAAAGTACATGCCATGTTAAAATGCAATCATAAAACTTATACTTGAGAAATAACTGTTTTTTTTTAATTTCATTGTGAATACATTTGGGCAAACATTACAATAAAATCACCATCATCCCCAGGATGAGCAAACCGACAAGTATATGTGTAGATAGAGCTTTCAGAATATTTATATAAATGTGGCAGATAACAGTGTGATGAAATCACAGAAGAGAAGTTATAGAAAAGTGAAAAAAGGGGAAGAGATCAAAGGAACAAGGAAAAAGAGAGGAAAGTGATAGAGGAGAGAGAAAGAAAACATCACAAAGGAGTATTGCCCCGGGGGGGGCACTCGACCAGAAAAGTGGTGGGGGTGTGCCGCGGGCGAGACAAAAAACGGGGGCCTCGGAGCGGGCTAATTGTAAAAAGGAGGGTCCTCGGAACGGGCTTCGGAACTACAAATGTTTGTGAAAACGGGGGTCCTTGGAACGAGTCGCCTGCATGTGAATGCGCAATTGCATCCCCATGGAACGGGCATACGTGCATACAGCTAGCACGGCGGCACGGGCGCCGGATGCGCTAGCACATAGGCAATGGTCGGACATCGCTCAGCGGCCGCTTTTCACCAAAATTGCGGCTCATTGTAGCAGATCAATGCGACCGGAACGGCGTAACAGAAAATATGCGAAGCTTTGGAGCGGATTTCTTTCTTCGCTTTTCACGATAAGAAGAAAATGCTATGCCTTGGAGCGGCTTTCTCTGTTCTTTTTCTCAATAAGACAAAAATGCTATGCCTTGGAACGGAAATTTGAGTGTAAAAATGGGGCCATCTGTCCCTCCGCGGCACATACCCACTATGCATTATATACTGAGTGCCCCCCCCCCGAGTATTGCACATCAGATGAGAGAAAAAGAATTTATGCATACAGATATAGTCTTAGATTAACCATACTCAATGGGCTATCAGAAATGAAAATGTAACTGGATAAATTTCACACAGTAAATTAAATTCACTGACTGTTTAAAGTTCGAATGAAATAAGGAATGGGGGAATTCCAATATGTGTCAGTTCTCATCCTGGGAAGGGATAGTGCAGATGCATTCCTCAGAGTATGACCACAGTCACTACCTCTATCTGCAGGAAGGCGATGTCGATGCATCTTAGATTTGAGAAGAGATTGAGCAAATTTAAGTGAAAGGGTAGAGCGTCTTTCTTCTAGAGAGGTTACATTGAATTCTGAGAGCAATTGATCATACGGCTTAATCACTATGAGATCCCCGGCCAAAATCTCTCCATACTCTCTCGTTATTAACTCATCAATGTCACGAATGGCCTCCAATTCGACTAATTTTCTACTTGGCCAAAATCACTCGTTTTTATCTCGTCAGGGTGAAAGGGGGTAGTTGTAAAAAAGTTGGAAAAAGGATATATTTGAGATTTTTCATACATCGTTGAGCCAATGGCGAAGGTCAGAGAACTTCAATTCCTCTCAAATTTTGACAACGGTCGTAAACCATTGCTGAATCACTAGAAACCGTCTCGATTTAATGTCCCTTTTTACGAGCGGCCGAAGGGCGCTCACTCCCCAGATAGGTCATCAAATAGTCTGTATATTCATACATTGGATTGGATATGATAATGGCATCGACCAACATGGCCAGCATTTTCTATTCTGCAAGTAATATAGTTAATGAATTAACAATGAAATGAATCAATGTATCATATACTTTAATTCATTTTTCCACCAACACCATTGTTTATTGTTTTTTTATCTGACATTCCCACCAATTTGGTCTGGACAAACAACTGTACGTAGACTATGAAGTCTGGCCCCGATATAAATAGAAGGTCATTGGTCTGGGTGAAGTATAGAAATTAGCTAATCATGATTATTTCCCTATCACATTTACATGATATCGACTAAACATGTAAAAAAATGAATAGAGTATGAAATTTCATGTTAAAACAAACTTTAAACGAAGGAAATTGATGCACGAGAAGTCGACTTTCTGCACATGGAACATAGCCTCATGTCAAGACTTTTGGTATCGGTTTATTATTTTATTCTTTTGGTGGCAGCCCCATAATAAGGCTATTTCTGGTGCCTTCTGAGCTGTCTCCTCATTTCACAAATCATTTCGATTTCTTGAGTATCTCTCGCATGAAGAAATATTAAGCTTACCAACTAAAACTTTTAAAGCAATTTCCGCCAACATCTAAATAATTCTGGCACTATGGTGGTTGTAGCAGGGTTTTTTTTCAATAAACCTCGCCTGAATTGAATTAAATCAGTGGCGTAATGACCCCCCCCCCCCAAAAAAAAATAATAATAATAAATGAGGGAGCTGTATAGCTTTTCGGGTATATTTATGAAAAAGATTTCAACATTTCAAAACAAATTTACGATATTGTGATAAATGTTGGCATAATACTCAAATAATAAATTTGACACTTCTCTATTTTTTCATTCTTAATCGTGATTTTAATTTCTTTTGGGGTTGGGGGTAAAGCGCCCCAAGTAGGGGGTGGGGCATCTGTGCGCCACTGAAATGATAAAGCTTTAAAGGGGAATCCAACCCAAATAAAAACTTGTTTTTATAAGGAAAAGAAAAATCAGACAAGTTGATAGGTGAAAGTTTGAACAATATTGGACAAACAAAAAGAAAGATATGAATTTTTAAAAGTTGTAAATATTGGTAATCACTATACCCATGGAGATTTCAAATTGGCCGCATATGGGAATCTATGGGATGTCATAGTGATGTAAGGCAAGGACTACTCTTCCATGTTCTCCAATACATATTATGGCTAAAATGTCATTTTTCCCAAAAGTTTTATTTCAAATTATATTTTTCTTTCATGAGGACATAAAACAATATACTACATGGGTTATATCTAGATTACTGCCCCAGGGGAATGGGTACTTAGGAGAAAACCACAAATCCCTGATAATAAAGTACATGGCCTATGGGAAAGTTGTCCTTGCCCCTTGTCATAATTTACTTACCCAGTTGCCAATTTGAAATCTACATAGTATTAGTGATCTCAATTTTAAAGCAGCTATAACTTTCTTATTGCTTGTCCAATTTCTTTCAAACTTTCACCATTCTGTTTAATTCATTTTTCTCCTTCCCAACACAACATTTTATGGCCAAGGCTGGATTTCCCTTTAAGTTGAGCTCCCCCACCAAACTTCGAGGAAAAGGGGCCCAACTGCATAAGGCTCTAAAATACCATAAACACGATTCCACCTATTATAATGATCATGGTACTGCATCCGTATTCATTGAAAATATTACGCAAGCTTTGTTTTCAAGAAAAAAAATAATAAAAATGATTTTTAAATCATTATTGATTTACTTATTTATTCAATCATTTATCTATTTTCATGTACAATGAAAATGTTCAGGACAGGCCTAACGGAAGAGCTGTTTTGATTAAATGCAGAGACGCAGTCATGTGAAAATTACATTTATTTCTTGACGTTTGTTTAGAGAACCTCTATTCGTATGCTTATAGTATGCAAATATATTTCTTTCAGGAAGGATTTCCCTTAAATTAATACAATATTAGGTCTATAGGATATATATATATATATATATATATATATATATATATAGGTATATTCTCAAGCATCAATGCGCTCCGCTGGTCATGCATTCTATATTTGTACAGGTCTAGAATTCACTGCTAGAAAAAATAGAAGAAGTTCCTGCAGCAGAGTCTCGAGAACACCTGTAATCTTACCGAATTGCGTAATCTTACAGGAAATTGGTATTTGATGTATGGAATCTTACAAATTTCCTTGAATAAAACACCCTTTTCCCCCTTTTTAAACAGACCTGTTCTGTTAAATTGCAGAAAAATACTTGTTTCATAAATTTACAGAATGATTATTACGCAATTCGGTAAGATTACAGGTGTTCTCGAGACTCTGCTGCAGGAACTTCTTTTATTTTTTCTAACAGTGTTGGTATACATTAAATTGTCATCGCCATGAGAGTCATGTACAGACGCTGGCGCAAAAGCATATTGAAATTCCTCAGTTTATTTTTTCATTGGGTAACTCCCGCCACCACTTATGGCAGTTACACTATACGGGCGAAATTTTGAGTTATTGTATATCCTTGGTTTCGCCATGGACACATCCGTTGAGAATACACGCATGTATGTGAAAGAGGATAGAGAAAGGGAGAGATGCGTGATTGATTCAATCCATATGTTGGCATTTCATTGTAAGTTTGTGCTCCAACTCTTGGAGCTTGGAGTGTGGTAATATCTGTTAATAGCTCTATGGTAATATTGATAGAGAAAGTCATTAAACTTCTGTTTATTCTAGTGTAGATCTAAACACTTCGTTTTGTCCAATATAAAACAGATAGACAAACAATCAAAGTAGACACACTGGCGTGAATGTAAGCGGTGGTGTCATACCCTGTCATCTTTGTGGAGGCGGATGATATTTTTTACAAAAAAAGTCCTATCCCATACTGCAAGGCAATCAAGAGTATATGATGAGATTACATTGATCAAATCAACCCGTTAATGACACATTACGTTTGGACAATATTTCCCATATAATTATCTTTGCAAAGTATCCAATATATATGGTGACTGCATCATTTTTGAATATAAGTTTAAAATCTGTCCTATAAATTTTTATTTTAATCATCCTGCTATTTCCACGTATTTATATAAGCCTGTTGTGGCCTGTGGTGGATTATAATTATTTCATAAGGCATCCTAGATAATGACAACAACCAATTTGACCAGCAATAACTATTCTGAAATTAAATATGCAGTTTTTAAATTAGCAATTAAATGAAGCAAAGTGTAATAAATATAACACCAACACCAACGCCATTGTTTTTGTTTTGTTTAACTGACATTCCCTCCCGACTGGTCTGGACAAACAAGAGCGACTGAAATCTGGTCCAATTAGAAGGTCATTGGACTAGGTGAAGTACAGATGGCTAATCTATTTCCATTGCTCATTTACACGATTTCGAAAAAAAATATGCAAAAATGAATAAAATATGAAATTTTATGTTTAGATAAACTTTGAACAAGAAAATTGACAAGTAAGCTTTTCTCCACATTGAGCATAGCCTCATGCCAATACATTTGATATAGATTCATTATTTTGTTCTTTTGGTGGCAGCACCAATAAGGCTTCTCTGTATTCTATGCCTTCTCCTCGTTTATAGTATTAAGCAAACATATTCGTTTTTATTCATTTTTATCTATATTTTTAATTGCACACATTTTATCTCTCTTCTTTATCATTTACTATTGTGAATATAAATCATTTTTAATTCTCAATTCATTTTTCAATGGGTACTCCAATCTGAACAATATTTACATCTAAATGAAGAGTATAATTCACAGAGCAAAATGCTGAAAATTTAATCAAAATCGGATTAAGAATAACGAAGTGATTGAATTTCAACTTTTATCAATATTTTGTGAAAATAGTTATCTGCACGTTTAATATTCATTAGGTGGGCTGATGATGTCACATCCCCATTGTCTTTTTTTAAATGTTATTACATTAAATCAATACGTGTAAATGATGTGTTTCCCTTTTAATGAATTCAGTTGAAGCAATGAATATCTGATGCACTTAATATGTTGTCAATGCATTTTTTTCAGTTCTTGCTTGAAAAAGAATGTATAAAGCTAATTTCATATAATTAAATACAAAAGAACAAGTGGAGATATGACTTCACCTTGCTCACTGAATATTCATAAAGACATGCCTAGAACTGTTTCACCAAAATAATTCAAATCTTTAAAATGCCGAAACTATTCCTTATCCCATTCGGATCCAATGTATTGTTTGCCTGATTTTTATTTATCTCTTTAAATTATATTATTTTCAGCCCGGCTGGAGTACCCCTTTAATTGAATTGAATAAGTGGCATAATGAGCCATTTTTTGTAAGGGCTGGATATTATACTATAGTAAAGTATTTATTTTCCGTATATTAAAAAAATGCAAAACGGATGGATAGCCCATTTTCAGTTTAGTCTACATGACTATACTGTTCTTTCATGGGTCCATATATACAAAGAAAAAAGTAAACACATATGGAACATATACGGTAAATCAAACAGAATAACAAAAGTGACATGATATATGTTGTTATAAGAAAAGATCATAAAATTAAATAGTTTGGCAAGAATTTACACTAAATATTTTATAAAATTGAATGAATTAGGCTGATACCACGTTATTGAAAAGGCGTTCACAAGGAGCAAGGAATAATAAAATAGGTACAATGATTCAAAATGAATATGTAATTATTGGAAACTGTCATCATAACACACAATTCTGGTGCACGCATACAATTTTAAGAGGACAAACAATATAAGAGTGTAAAAATATTAAAAGGAATTCAGGATAAAACTACAGATTGCATTGAGACAACATCAATATAAATATATAAAAACATGTATATACACTAATTGGAATCATATGAGGGGTAAAAAATAAAAAGTGAAAAGGATCATGGCTTATTAGACAACATTTATGAAAAGTTGTCAGCGTGCAAGCAAAAATTCTGACATAAGTATTTTGATAAATTTTGACATATTCAGAAAATGTATTTCACCTTTCTCTCTTTTCAATTTCTTTTTTTCTTGGTCGTGATTTTTTTAGTCAGGAGCAAGCGCCCCAAGGCCAAGTTCTCCATATGCACGCCACTGAGTTGAATAAAGTTTATGTTGACTCCCCCCCCCCCACCCGCCTTCATGGAAAAGGGACCAACGCTCAAAAACATCAAAATTATGAATCCTCCTGATATCATACTGCTCGCGCATATTCATTCATTCAATTGTATTTACTCTTATTTACAATGGCAATTTACAGGATTTATTAGGCAACAGGCCTAATAAACGAGCTGCTTTAATTTATGAGACGCCAATCATGTGAAAATTACATTATTATGTTGACGTATGTTTCGAAAACACATATATATTGTATGTGGTTATAATATAAAAATTTACTTTTCCTTCGGGACGAATACAATTTATAGGGAAAAGGTATACTCACAAACATCCACGTGTTCTGCTGGTCATTCATGCTACTGGTGGACAATTCGTCGCCATGATATATATCACAATATTAATGTACAGAAGCCTGCGCGAAAGCATATTCCCTCAGAGTTTCCCAGTGAGATAGTTCCCGCCACCACTGACAGTCACGTTACGCGCGAAAGTTATATCCGCGCATCCCGGGGTTATATCCCTGGGTGAGCTGGGTTCACCGTATAAAATGTGTTTAGAGGATGGAGAGCCAGAGAGAGAGAGAAAGCATGATGGATTGTTCAATGAAAATATTAATCCATATATTGTTCACATTGTTGTAAGTTTGTGCCAGATGATCCAACCATCTTGGAGGATGGCAATATCCATATAGAGGAAAGTCATTCGTCTATAGATCTGGACGTCTTTATTTTGTCCAATATATGGTCCACGGTATGACCATAGACCAATAAATCATAATACAAATGTTCATTTCATCTACTTCAGACCTTGTAGTTTGAGCTAGGGGTTAAACCCTTGACCCATGGAGCTATTAGCCCCATTCTCAACCACTGCCAGGAGGACTGGACATGACTTGTGTCATGCAGAACATGGATATATAACTTCCACATCCAAGTAGGCAATATATGCAAGCATTGCCCGCCAGTAATAGTATTTTCATTAGAGATAATCAATACGCACCTTGTGAAGAGAAATGTACTTAAAAGAAAAAATATTAATTGATTAATGTTCAAATAATAACGCGTGAATTCATAATTTAATGCACTCAAAATGTTTTATTTTGCCTATTATTTTGCATTCTAAAAACGAAAAGTTCCTCTGCGGTCTTTCCGCTTTTGCAGTCAATCATGATATAATATTTTTTTTGTTTCTAATTCATTTTATCTCGATTTTTAAGTATACATATTTTTTTTATTTATTGTGAATATCAATCATTTCAGATTCTCATTATTCATATGTTACTGTGTACATAATATTGTGCACAATTAAGTCTATGACCGCAATCATGTTTCTTATTATCATTAACGGCTCCGTATATGAACTGTATGATTTCATTAACTTTAATCATGTTAATAATATAACTTTGATCATGAACCGAACCATCCTGACATTCACTGGCGTGGATGTTAGCGGTGTGTGTGGAAGCGAGTGACATATTCTTTTCTTCTTTTTTTTAATACTTCAAAACAGTTAAGTGTATATATATGATCAATGTCATTAATGAAACACTTATACGATAGGACAACAACATTTCCGACATATCTCTACAATTTTATTCATTTTATAGGGTAATTACATCATCTCTGCGTAGTTTTAAAGATTGTTCAAACTCTGTCCTTTTCGCAATATTTTCCTTTTCATTTTAATCATCGTGATATTTCCAAGTTTTTTGTTTGAAGTTGTGGCCTGTAATGGCATAATCATTTCATAAGACATCCCTATACCCGATAACCATCGTCTAAATATCTCACCTCTAAAAAGTTAGGAAACTAGTTTTCATTTCAATTTTAGTTTTATTTTATTGTTCACATGGAAATTTGTTCTGCTCATTATATTAACATTTTTAATAATTACCTAATACTTAAATGATTCGACTTCAAAGAGCAATTTCTTTTTGTTTTTTATCCTTATTTGCCAACTGTGATGTAACAACTAATTTATATTTCGTTTTCCTATTCTTATTAGAGTTCAAGTCCACCTCAGAGCAATGTTGATTTGAATCAATAGAGAAAGATCAGACAAGCACAATGCTGAAAATGTTATCAAAATCGGATGTAAAATAAGAAAGTAATGACATTTCAAAGTTTCGCTTATTTTTAACAAAATAGTTATATGAACGAGCCAGTTACATCCAAATGAGAGAGTCGATGATGTCACTCACCCACTATTTATTTATTTTGTTTTATTGTTTCAATTATACAATATTTCACTTTTTACGAATTTGACGATTAGGACCTCCTTACCTGACGCACACAATGTTAAAATAATGGAACTCCACGTGTTCAGGTAGGAATAAAACTTCATTCACATGACAATGATGAGAAAATAAAAAATATTTCATATTTCATATAACAAAATACAAAAGAAATAGTGAGTGAGTGATGTCATCAGTTCTTTATTTGCTTACCGACCGAGATGTGCATATAGGCCTAACTGATTTGTAAAATGAAGCGAAACTTTAAAATGTCATAACTTTCTTATTACATCCGATTTTGATCAAATATTCAGTGTTATGTTTGTTGAATTTTTTCTCTTTTTATTCAAATCAAGTTTTTGTTGGGGTGGACTTGTCCTTTAAGTTTTCGTTCTTCTTGCACTTACTTTCTTCTGTAATAATATGAACATTACTTTCTAAGCAATCTTCAAGGCTCACTCACTACGCTCGCTTACATACCCCTTGAACGACGTTTTAGATACTATTCTGCCTTTAGCTGCTAAAGATCTAATTTCCATAGCAATAGCCATCTGGAAAAAAAAATCGAGAGAGGCCTTATCTGTTAACACGATATTAAATTCAGAAATGGTAGTATTATTGTTCACGGAGCCCCATATGCGTGTGATAAATACTGTAAACTACACATTACTTGAAATATGGTTTGGACAACATAATTCTGTCCTTTGATGTAGTAATAATTGAAAACTGTTTCACTCGCCTAGTTCCCACATTGATTTATATCATTTACGCCATCAAATAAATAAAGGCACAATCTATCTGGGTCGAGGGGGGAGGAAACTTTCCATCTCCTGCGATCAAACGAAGTCGGGAAACTCTTTCATGAAATTTGTAGACGTGTTTCGTAAACAATAAAATCTTGCTAGAAGTCAGTGCTAACAATAATGGAACCCCGCCTTGACCCCCTGACCCATGGTCTGCACGCTTTATGGTAGGTCTAGTATTAATAGCTCTATGGTCTGAGGCATTTATACTTTCTGGCAGGAGACGATTTTTTTACATGCTATACATGCATGGAGGGAAGGAGAGGGGGTGCAAATGGAGCTTCAAAGCTTACCACTTAATATTATACATCTCTTTCGGAACATAGCCCCTTGATTGTTATACCAGTGAGAAGAAAACAAAATAAAAAGAAAGTTGCATAACATACGAGAGAGGCAAAATAATTTTTCTATTAAAAAAATACTCCCTGCTAACATAAATAATTGTTTATAGCCTAAATAATTCGTAAAAAATATTTTTAGCCAACACGCCAAATTTAGACTCTAAAATAGTATATTTTGCTTTAGAATTCAAGGATGAGACCCCCCCCCCCCACTTCGGATCGTCGGGTGTGCCAAAAATGTGGCAGCCAAAAGGCATATGCAGCGTGCAACGATCTTTGGTCGATATCATGGTGCGTGTGCTTATCTGATTTATTTTTACATGAGTCATGGCAGGCATAACTTTAACATAGGGGCAATGATTTTCTTTTCTTCAGCTGATTTTGTTTTCTGTTATGTTGTCAATTACAGCTGAGATTCCGAAAAAAATATACGGTAATCAAATGTAGACCGTGAGTGTAACCCCGGGGAGTGTAACCCATCAGTATGTCAGTGATCTTATAAATTTGCAAGGAATCCTGTCCTCCTAGCGCCGAACAGTATTGGATTAAACGAAATAATTAGAAGTACAGCAATCACACCACATTGGTTTGCATAGCTTAATACAGTTAGCATTTAAAAACAATCAACAGGAACCATGATCGTAATATTAAGGCTGTGTGAAACATTTTAAGCCAGAATACTATATTTCCTACGTTTTTCAGTTTCATTTTTCATCACAGCTATAAACGTTGTATCGATATTTTTTGTTGCTTCCCAAACTTTCTGTTGGCCAAGAATTATTCATTATCGTCACAGTTATTATCATTGTGTTGTTGAATAACTATCATTGTTTTCTCGTACAAGATATATTATTCCAGAGGTCTTTTTTTAATTTACTTAATCTACTGATGGGTTACTTTTCTGTACATTGTTAATCCATAGATCTGTAATTAAACTTTTATAAAGGTGCACCCCCGCACGGACCTCAACATTTCTTAACTACAAAATATGAAGACTGGATTCCCCTTAAGCCCGCGGTGCAAAACGATTCGTAGCGATCCGAAAAGCAAATAAATTGTAATAACATTTGATGCAAATTTTATTAACATTACATCCAATAAAATCTTAGCGTTCAAAGTAGTGGTAATGAAATCGAAATTCTATCTTGTTCGAGCCTTTGAGTACGAGAACAAATTTATTTTGATAATGAAATTCATCCCTATAACCTCTAAATTATTGATTGTCCTACATAGTAAAAAAAATATATACAATGCTGTTTACTATACGAACCTTACAGTAATTGTGTAAAATGATTAAACAAGGGTTAGTGTTTTACTCTTAAGCAACAAAGTTTAATTTTCAATATCTTATCTTCAATAAATTAAACAGGATTGTTTAAATGGTTAAACAAATACTGCAAGGTTCATATAGTAAACAGCGTTGCATAAAGTCTTAAAACATACCCTTGTTTACTTTTGATAAGTTTTCAATTTGATAATGTTCTAATAGCGTCCCTTTTCCTTTTGCACAAGTTTTCCTACTACATGTATAAAGATTCTGGAAACACACATTTTAAATTACTAAATATCATATCGAGCCTCGAGGAAAACGAGGCTGTTGCTAAAATCAAATGATAAGCTATGTACATTAGTTTCATGTCAAAGCTTTGTGAGTGCAGTGAGTGCCATTTCGGGAAAAAATGTGCCCTTAACCCTCCCCCTTTTCAACTTCGCTCCACCACCCCTGGAATTCTGTGAGCTCTTATTAAGCCATACGGGCCAAATATGACTTTCCTTGTCTGATGACAGTTCACCGTTGATTTCCTTCAATTTAAAGGTATACACATATGCAAAATGTTAGGAAAAATACTGTCCACACAAAAATTGATTTGAAATTTTTATCCAACTCTGGGTAGTTTTCAAACAAAGCACACATTATTGGTTTAAAACTACCCAGAATTTGATAAAGTTTTAACCAATTGTTGTGTGGACTGTATGTTGCCAAACAGTTTTGAGAGTGGGTTTTACAACACTTCTCAAACGCATGGTTTGACCGATGTAGATTACTGAAATTAAATTGTTAAATGCTGTAATTTGAATTAAATCATCTTGATCCATATCCCGTTATTGTATACCAATGCAGATTTTCTCTTGAATATGATCGACTGTATTTTGTTTAAATAATAATAATAACACATTGATATAAAGTCATTTTATATATACTATTTAATTTGTATTCAACTTTGATCCTGCCTCATTTAAACTATGGTATAACAGCATGGGGGAATTGTGCTGACTGCCTCCTGAACAGAGTTTTACTTTTGCAGAAAAAGGCTATTCGTATTATTTGTCATGCTGATTTTCGTTCACACACTGACGAACTTTTCTATAAATATAATATTTTAAAGATTGGTGACTTGTATACAATCTCGGAAAACTCATGTATAGTTTAGATAAAAATGAACTTCCAAATATTTTTTATTCTATGTTTACTAAAAATGTCGAAATTCATCATTATCCTACTAGGTCTGCCGGGCTCTTTCATCCACCAAGAGCTAGAACAATCCTCTTGAATAAAACATTTATTTTTACAGGTATCAAACTATGGAACTCCCTTATAGAATCATTACGTAACAAACCAACACATTTAAGTTTCGGTCGAGGGTTGAAGAAAATTTTTATCCTTCAGTATAAACCCCAGAACTCAAACATTTCTGTGTAAGCAGCTACCACCTCTTTTGTTCTTCTTCCCTTCTTATTTTCTTCCTTCTTATCTTTCTCCCTCTCCTCTCACATTTCTTTTTTCTCTCTCTCTTCCTGTCATCTTTATGTCTAGTTCTATTGCTTTTATAATCTTTCTGTCCGTCTATGTTTTGTAGTGTGTTTTGTTATGTTTCTTTTCCTTTTTTCTGCTGTCTTGTCCTGTTCTGTTTTGTTTTTGTTTGTGTGTGTGTGTGCCATTTTGTTTCTTTTCCTTTTTTTTGCTGTCTTGTCCTGTTTTGTTTTTTGTTTGTGTGTGTGCCGTTTTTGTTTTTGTCTTTGTTTTGTTTTTAGTATTCGTCCTCTCTTGTCCAAGTGATTGTCTGTTCAAACACTCCTGAACTTAGGTTTTTTTATTTATACAGCAGGGGCACGATATAACATTTTTTTCTGTTAATTGTAACTTATTTAGTAAACATAAAAAGCTTGACCCCACTGGTATTCTTTTTCATTGTACAAACCTTTTTAATTTACGAATTGAATTTCATCGATCAAAGATATACTTTAACTATTTATTGCAGGGAACCCATACTAACAAGCTTTGCTTTCCAGTGGGTTCCCTTTTTTCATTTCTGTATATGATATTTTTGTGTTATGCTTTACATTGTAACTTTTGTTAAATTTGGAATGAAAAAGAATAAATGCAATCAATCAATCATTTTTCGGTGCTCTTCCCACCAATTATTACCACTGCAACTTGGCTGTTATAGAGCTGTGGGATAACTTTGTATTCTTGATATTAAACAGATCATACTGGTGGAATTTTTTTAAAAATATATCTTACCAACCACCAAAAAATACAAATTTCACAAATACAAATTCAATTTAAAAGGCTTCGGTTCATAAATAACTCCATCTGTATGGTGATGTGTTGTTCTAATAGGGAATACACGACTATGTTTGTGTTCTCTTTAATCCGTTTCAATTATGCAAATTAACTTTTAATGGATGTCATGTAAATTGTATAATATCCAGTTATCTCTATAATTCATATAAACAATCTTCACTTGATTTTTCTGTAAAATGTGCAAAGAATTCTAAATCATGTCAAGCCTGGCAATTCCAGCCTGCTGCTTCTACGGCTACGCCTGGCACATCCCGCCTTGAGTTCCGGGGGAATTACAGTCCGGGTCGGGCATCATTCCTGCTGGATATTTTGAAAGATTTTATGCCATACGTAATATTTATGTTTTCTCCTTGTTTTCGATAAGATCCGTATAATTGTCCCGTTAACAATATAATCAAATGTCATTTCAACAGAGTTTTCGTTAAATTTGCTCCTCTGAAATTACATGCAACATGTTTGGGCCTATAAAATGAGGTCATTTTGAAAGCTGTAAAGAAAATCAACCTTTCTCCAGCTTCTTAATCAAAGCACTCGCTATTCGATAAAAAGAAATTTTACAAGGCTGATTTTTTTTATGCTGACTAATTAGACATATCAATAATTTATTTCATTATTTGCATGATTTTATTTGCATTTGATGATTTTTAAACAAATATTTCTGTTTTGAAATTTTACGCCCTCTATGGTTGAACATTGATTCAGTATGAATATTATAGAATTATTGTAACAGTTTTCTTTCTTAAAATAGTTTAAAAGTAACATGATTTTATACCATAATACAATGATATTATAGTGCATTCCTTTCCCATCTTTTTAAGACTGGATTCAATGTATAAAAACTTCTGAAATATGGTCATTTTGTGATGTTTGAAGTCAAAAGGCCTACTTTTTTCCATTACATTATGCATGTACTGGTAAAAGGGCGAATGGGATGTTTTTCCTTGTCTGATTATACTTCACTGTTGCTTTCTTTAAATTTACAGGTTCACACATGTACTGTAGTATAAACTTCTCAAACACACCCATGCATCAAACCAAAGTTTGACAGACTTCCCAAATGAAATTGTAAAATGCTATCATTATTTTGAATAAAAGTTAATAATCTTGATCCATATCCCCGTTATGGCATCGACCAGATCTTCTTTTGAATAGGACTGTATTTTTTATAATAATAACTAAAAATACACTCTTAAACTGTTGGGTAACAAACTGTCCACACAACAATTATTAAAAAAAATCAAATTTTGGGTAATTTTCAACCAGTACTGTAGTTTCACCCAAAGCACACATTATTGGTTTAAAACTACACAAAATTGAATTTTTTTTAAACCAATTATCGTTGTGTGGACAGCATGTTGCCAAACATTTTAGGATTGTGGGAAACATTCTAAATATCATATATTGCCAACCACCAACAAT
This sequence comes from Lytechinus variegatus, assembly GCF_018143015.1. Lineage (NCBI taxonomy): Eukaryota > Metazoa > Echinodermata > Echinoidea > Temnopleuroida > Toxopneustidae > Lytechinus > Lytechinus variegatus. The sequence continues at coordinate 11,993,540 of NC_054749.1, forward strand.
GTTTGACAACTGTTCGCTATTCAGGAACACCTTTCACAAATACAAATTTAATTTAAAAGGCTTTGGTTCATTTAAAATAACTCCATCTGTATGACTGAATCTCTGATATATCGAGATCTTACATCAATACATTTATATATATCTGTTTTATTTCTTAGATAGCCCTTAGCCTACACTTTGAGAACCACCTAAATGGAAGGGTCACGGTGATGTGTTGTTCTGATAGGGAATTACACGACTATGTTTGTGTTCTCTTGAATCTGTTTCAATGAATATGCAAATTAACTTTTAATGGATGTCATGTAAATTGTATAATATCCAGTTATCTCTATAATTCATATAAACAATCTTCACTTGATTTTTCTGTAAAATGTGCAAAGAATTCTAAATCATGTCAAGCCTGGCAATTCCAGCCTGCTGCTTCTACGGCTACGCCTGACACATCCCGCCTTGAGTTCCGGGGGAATTACAGTCCGGGTCGGGCATCATTCCTGCTGGATATTTTGAAAGATTTTATGCCATACGTAATATTTATGTTTTCTCCTTGTTTTCGATAAGATCCGTATGATTGTCCCGTTTAACAATATAATCAAATGTCATTTCAACAGGGTTTTCGTTAAATTTGCTCCTCTGAAATTACATGCAACATATCCAGGCCTGTATGAAAATGAGGTTATTTGAAAGCTGTAAGAAAATTAACCTTTCCCCAGCTTCTATATCAAAGTATTCGCTATTCGATAAAAACAAATCGTGCAAGGTTGATTTGTTATTCTTATTGATTAGACAAATCAATAAATTATTTCATAATTTGTATGATTTTATTTGCATTTACTGATTTTTAAACAAATATGTCTGTTTTGAAATTTTACACATTCTATGGTTAAACATTGATTCAGTATGAATAAAATTGAAAGTAATATGCCTTTATACCATAATGCAATGATATTATAGTGTATTCCTTTTCCATCTTTTTAAGACCGAATACAATATATAAGAACTTCTGAAATATGGTCATTTTGTGATGTTTGAAGTCAAAGGCCTATACATTTTTCATTATAATTATGCATGTACTGGTAAAAGAGCGATGATGTTTTTCCTTGTCTAATTATACTTCACTAGTGCCTTCGTTCAATTTACAAGTTCACACATGTACAGTATATACACTTCTCAAACACGTAAAATGCATGCATTCAATCCAAAGTTTGACAGATTTCCCAAATGAAATTGTAAATTGCTATAATTTGAATAAAAGTTAATAATCTTGATCCATATCCCCATTATACAGCAGTATCAACCATATCTTCTTTTGAATAAGACTGTATTTTTTGTAATAATAACTAAAAATACGCTCGTAAAATGTTGGGTAACAAACTGTCCACACAATTGGCCAACAATAGTTTTCAACCGGTACTGTAGTTTTCACCCCAAAACTACACAATATTTAATACAGTTTTAACCAATTGTTGTGTTTCCAAACATTTTAGGAGTGTGGGAAACATTCTAGAATAACATGTCTTGCCAACCACCAACAATGTTTGCCGACTGTTTGCTATTCAGACCCACCTTTCGCAAATTTGAATTCATTTAAAAGGCTTTCCGTTCAATTGAAATAACACCATCTGTATGACTGAATCTCTGAATTTATCGAGATCTGCACATCCATCTCCTGTCTGTTTTGAATATCACTGAAGTTTTTTAACCAAGTTATATAGAGGTTATTTCCAAGCCTCGCCTACACTCTAAATTACAGGGATTTAAAATAAGTCCACATGGACTGTAGTTAGGGACCAATCGAATTCCGGATTTAGTTTGAATCCTTAAGATTCATTTCTAAATCTCGAAAGATTTAAATTTAAATCATTTGAGATTTAAATTTAAGTCTTTGTGATTAAAACTAAGTCCAAAAATCGATTGGTCCCTAACTACAGTCCATCTGGACTTAATATTTTAAATCCCTGTAATTTAGAGTGTACATGGAAAAGTAAAAGTCCCGCATCTAGCTTGCAGCATGTATATGCCTTTCATAATCATGTTGAGCTCTTTTTTCTTCGTACTCGAGTTATATAAAGAATATCAAAACTAGAGCAGGTTAAAGTTTCAGAAAAAGTTCTAAAATTCAGAGCTTCAACGCCATTCGCGGGAAGGAGTATTTGCTCCCTTTGCACATTTTACAGACAGATCAAGTGAATATTATTTATATGAATCACTGAGATATAAACTGGATAGTATACAATTTGCATAACATCCATTAAAAGTTAATTTGCGTATTTGAATCGGATTAAAGAAAAAAATGAACACAGTCGTTCACCCAAAGCACACATTATTGGTTTAAAACTACACAAAATTGGAAAAAAAGTTTTAACCAGTTATTGTTGTGTGGACAGCATGTTGCCAAACATTTTAGGATTGTGGGAAACATTCTATATATCATATCTTGCCAACCACCAACAATGTTTGACAACTGTTTGCTATTCAGGCCCACCTTTCACAAATGTGAATTCATTTAAAAGGCTTTCGGTTCAATAATTAAAATAACTCCATCTGCATGATCTGTATATCACTGAATCTCTGAATTTATCGAGATCTTACATTTGAGAAACCCTATACTTTGGAAGTGTGTCACGGTGATGTGTTGTTCTGATAGGGAATTACACGACTTTGATTGTTTCCTATTTTAATCCGTTTCAAATATGCAAATTAACTTTTAATGGATGTCATGCAAATTGCATAATATCCAGTTATCTCTGTAATTCATGTAGATAATCTTCACTTGATCTGTCTGTAAAATGTGCATTGGGAGCAAATACTCCTTCCCGCGAATGGCGTTGAAGCTCTGAATTTTAGAACTTTCTCTGAAACTCTAACCTGCTCTATAGTTTTGATATTTTTATAAATTTATAACTCGATTACGAAGAAAAAAAAGAGCTCAACATAATAATGAACGGCATGATGCAAGCTAGATGCTGGACTTTTACTTTTCCATGCAGGCGAGGCATGGAAACCTCTGTAACTATAATTAAAACACTATTCAAAACAGACAGGAGATGGATGTGCAGCGATATAAAAAGTTTCATCACATATACATTTTCATGTAGCATGACACGAATTAAATGCCTCCGCCCCTGTGAGCAGATACTTTGCTCAAAAATTGCTTGCTGAAAAGCGGAAGAAATAGTATTTTGGAACTCGGGGAGTGACGGAAGTGTTAATCCGCTCCGAACAGAAGAGCCGAAATTTTGTGTATTTATGTGCAATGAAAAAAATACTTTTCATACCCTTACATCGTGTATACTTTACAATTTCTGGCAAGATAGGGGAAAACTGAGTAGAAAAAAGGTGTGGGAACTAATGGAAACCAAAATTTATATGGAGAGAGAGAAGAATATAGGTTTTATTCTTTGGACAGAAAGAAAAAAACACAAAGCCATATAGAGGACTGTGTATTAAACGTTTGTTCTATCATGTGCAAAGGGACCGTGTTCATTATTAGCTGCCATGGCATTTGAAGCTTCATATCCCATGCAGAGCAACAAATAGACAAGGTTCTTATTCCCCGGTCTTATTCGCGTTTCACTGTTCATTTGAAATCATGATCATGTTCACAACTTTTACTATACATGGTGATCGGTCCAAACACACCCATCTTACGAGACGGTGGCACCTTAGTCTACATGCAGACCCACATCTGCACCTCAGCTGATTCAACGAGTCTGCACAGCAGACTAGGTCTACTGAGGCTGCAGAAGATGGATGAGGCTGCAGAAGATGGATGAAATGGCTCGCTTCGCTCGCCCTTTCAGACTGGTTTGCTTCGCAAACCAGTAGCAGATCCCACCTCACGAGCTATTCAGAGTCTGCATAGCAGACTAGTGGCACCTTTGTTTTCCCTCTGAAGTACCCATAAAAAGGCTAAGGGTTAAGGTCGAGAATAGTTTACCTACATCATGGACCCTACCACGTAATAGGTCCATGATGTGACCATAGAGCAATACATTGGGAACAACTTAAAGGTCTAGTCCACCTAAAAAATAGTGTAATTTGAATCAAAGAAAAATCAGACAAGAATAATGCTGACAATTACATCAAAATCGGATGTAGAATGAGAAAGTGGGGACATTTTAAAGTTTCGTTTATTTTTCACAAAATATAGTTATAGGGCCTATGCACAATTTAGTCACATGCAAATGACAAAATCGATGATGTCCCTCACCCTCACTCACCACTTCTATTGTGTTTTATTGTTTGAAATCTACAATATTTCAATCTTTACAGATTTGACAATAGCTCTATGCTGTGACTAACAATTATTTACCATGTCATTACCGAGTCATAAAAGGTTTATTGTTTGAACATGTTTCTTAATAAGAATAAACAAATCAATCACTCATTTCATCATTTCGATAATTTTATTTCCATTTATTGAAAGACGTTCAAGTGCTAATTGATGCCTCTCCATAGCCATAAGACACAATATGAACAGGCGCGATTCTAGACGAAAGTGTTTTTTTTTATTTGGTGAGGGGGGAGGGGGGCGCTTAGTTGGGAAAATTTTGACGTTGGTTTACTCATTACACTGAAAATGACCTACTGCTGCTAGCCTTATACTGACCAAGAAGCTGTACACCCCCTCCATTAAAATATTTGTAATATGCGAGGGAGCGTAGCGACCGACAGACGAAAAAAAATCAAACTTTCAAAATGCTTGAGAACACCCTAATGGGTGTTAGGGCATTAAACGATAGGGGAGGGGGGGGGGGGCTGGGATTCATGGGACTGGTACGTTCAGGATTTTTTTTAAGAGCGATATTCTCATATTTTAGAGCCCTTAAATGCAAAAAAATGTATTATAGAGAATAAAGCAAGATATTGGGTTTTAATGTCAATGACACCCTTTTATTACGAGGGAATGTGGTGACCAGGTAGAAACATTTTGAAGTGAAACCTTAATTGCATTTGGAGCACTTTATGAACATCCGAATACATCTGCAACATCGTTAAGTTACTTAATTGGATACTCAGCATGTATACAGGCTGCAAATGAATGCACCCCAATAATCACTGCCTTGTATATACATAAGTCAACACGATCGAGTATTGTAGAAAATAGAATCAAATCATTCTACATGTTATGATGTTGCTTCTATCAGGAGGCCGCGCGATCTCGTGAGACCGCGACGTTTGTAGAACGAGCTGACAAAGGTGTGAACATATAGGTATATTACAGGCAAAAATAAGTATGTCCCACTGTTTTTTCGCATGTTAATATAATAACAAACCATGGTTTTTCATTTGCTTTCCTCGGATGAATAAAAGTTTTGGCATTGAAGATTATAGCTCTTTATTTTCAATTAGTCTCAAGCCAATTGCCAACTCGTCTATCATAATTATGATTTACCATCAGCCTTTCCACTATCCACATGGTCTAATTGCCAATGTATCCACTCACCATATTAACCAGTTGGTTAAAAAGCCTGTAGTATTTTCAAAATCTTATCGCTTTCCATTTCTCAAATTTGCCCATCATCTTCGAGAGGACATCACCCTTGGATACAGGTTACCTCCACTCCTTAGCAATAAACATGCCAACAAGTGGTGACTCTCAAACACCGCACACTCACCTGTGACTCATAAATTCTCTGAATTGGTACCCCCTCTCTCTCTCTCTCTCTCTCTTTGTTTACATTCTCCATCTCATTTGGGATGAAAAGTATTCCATGTACATGTACTTTCTTTTCTGGCACACTTCTCAAGGTTTCCTACTTTCGTAAACACGTGTTTTGAGAACGTCGTCAAATTACTTTATACCCCAGGCTTTATATTATGTGGACTTCCATCATCTCACTTGGAGCGAACTTCATCCACTTCATCTCACATACCAGTTATCGTACTACCCCTTTTCTCCGTCATTTCACTCAGAGAAAAATCCCAAATACCGCTTGTGCTAGTCAAGTTATTTTTTGGTAATCTGTGTGATCTTGTGTATATTTTATACACGTATAAATACAAATACTGGGATCGTGCAATAATAATTGGACACATTGAAGAATTGTCTGTCGGATTTCTCTACACGACGCATAAAGTCGGTAAGTGGAGATTGGCTTCCATTTCCGCTTCAAGCCAATTTCCATATAGCACTTGGACTAAATAGTTATCGGCTTGGCCTTTAAAAGTCAAGGACACTTTCCCCTCAGTACACCGTTATTCAAAAGCAGAACTGAACCAAATAAATATCAAGATTGCTTTCGTGATTCCGACCTTGTTCCAACCACATACATTAAAAATTGTGCCACGCCCATCCACACCCTTTCGATCGGTCACTCTGCCAGCAGCCACTGCCCTGCAAATATGGTCAGTCCAGCATTCAGTGACTACTAAGTACTGAAGCTAATGAAATATGGAGAATAATACCAACCACGTTCCGCCAAAAGAGGCAAAAACAGTGCAATGCCCTGCCAAAGGAAAACTTATCCGGCACGGTAAGTGGACCAGTTATCATCATATTTTATGTTTGGGTGTGCGTATGGGTGTATGTGCGCGGGTGGTATGCCTTTAAAAGAAAACTTGCAAATTAACTACAAATAACAAAGCAGGAACTAGGGACATGTACATAATGGTGTAAAAAGACATAAAATATTGGAGAAGTGGATGATTGTAACAGAGTAATTCTCCCGGAGACGCTACACATAAATTGTTATATTCCTTTACTGGCATACCTTGGGTTGCGGCATTGAAGGGGGGGGGGGGGACCGGCAAAAATTCCAGGTATTTACTTTGACTGACCTATTAGGGACAGTGCCATTGAACGGATATGTATCTCACTCATCAAATAATGCGAGCGTGATGCGCAATCTCAAGTTTTGATATTCAGACCTAAAAAGGGACATTACAGCAATTTTTGTAATCACGATACGTACCTGTTTAGCTAAACAAATAATGCAAGCGCGAAACGCGACCTGACATTTTCGTGTATGACCCCAAACAGAGACATTTGAGGAATACAGTTTAGGAATCCATTAAGAATATATAGGCCTACTGTATATCTAACCATAGCCATCTTATGCGAGTGCCAAGACCAAAAAAGGAAAGAGATAAGGGTGAAGTATGATATTTTATTTTCTGAATATTATGTCAAAATCTATCACAAAATTTGATCTTTTTTGTTTGCTCGCTTTGCTCCATCGCAACTTTTTTTTAAAGATAATTTCTTTCCGATGTACGCCATATCTGACCCCCTCAAAAATTTTGCCTCATTAAAGGGGATCGAAGTTCACCCTGAAGAAAACTTTGTTGTAAAAATAGTAAAAAATATTGGTGAAGGTTTGAGGAAAATCCGTTAAAGAGTATAAGAAAGTTATTAGATTTCACAATTTTGGATTTGTGACGTCATAAACGAGCAGCTGCCCCATGTGTTATATAATATAAAATGTATGAATTTCAAATTTTGTATGGTTCATGATGACTTAATTTTGTTTTCTTTTCATGATCGGGTGTGAAATGATTTGTCTATTGATATACAAAAGTTACAGTGAAAACCATTTTCAATTTTCTGAGAAAATGGCATTTCATTGATTTTTTACCATTCGCTATGTAGGAATGCTGCTCGCATATGACGTCACAAATCAAATAATTGAAATTCTAATAACTTTTTAATTATTTGATGATTTTTTTCTCAAACCTTCGGCAATATTTTTTATCATTTTTTCTGCTATTTTTACAATAAACTTTTTGTCAGGGTGAACTTCCCCTTTAAACCACTGCCCGTTCATACCATGATATGACTGGTAAATTTTTGCCCCCCCCCCCCCCACCAACGACGCCTGTTACGCCCCTGCACACAATGACCTAAATAGTTTGCAGGCACAGACCCTGATTGAAACTGATCAACAGGTGTGTCTCCACGCAAAGACTAGCAAATACAAAACTTTCTGTTTCACACAAGGCATATAGGCTGCAAGTCAGACCCTTTACTCGAGTAAGGGTTTGCACAGCAGACTATGTCTTAAAGGGCTTACACGTGATGAGATTTATCTTTACCTGGTTTTTTTTTTGTAGAATCTGATCTAAAGTGGGCATGTTGAACATGTTGAAGGTCGCACGCGCCCGATGATGTCGCTAATCACGGACCCTACTAGTATTTCAGGGGAATCCAACCCAAATACAAACGGTTTTGACTTTAAGAAAAAGAAAAATCAGACAAGTTGAAAGGGGAAAGTTGAATAGCGGACAAAGTGCTTCTCTAACTCCTTTACACCATTCTGTTTTATTTATTTTGCCCTTTCTACCACGACATTTTATGATCAACGCTGGATTCCCCTGTCCATATTCAGGGGGGGGGGGATATAGTCCCTCCATACTTACAAATGTTGGTGTATATGTAATAAACACACTCACACAAATCACACACTCAAATGGACCCCGCCCCCACATACAAATTATTTGACCCTGGGATTTGACCTATATTCATCGTCAGTTCTACTCAAATCTCATCGCGTAATATTCGTAATATTAGTGCAACATAATGTTGAATTATTAATTTTTACCATGGATCATAGGCGGCGGAAGCGGGGGGGGGGACGTGTCCCCCCTAAATTTGAGGAGGGGGGGACGGTCCCCCCTAAATTTGTCGTTGATGACCTTTTTTTTTTTTTTTTTTTTTGCTTGTCAATTTATTTCCCTACATCCCCCCTAAAATTTTTGGGTTGAGAACCTTTTTTTTTTTTGCTTGTCAAAAAATTTCGGCTTGTCCCCTCCTAAAATTTTTGGCTTCCGCCGCCAATGCCATGGATCCTATAGAACCATGATTTTACAAAAAGAAACCTCTGCAGATTATAAGTATGTTTAATTTTAGACATTCCCTAGACAGTCTCTTTTATTCAAACATCCTTTATCGATCGAATCTTGCCATATATACTCGGGTATAACCACCAAGAATTACCCTACTTAAAGGAATGGTCCGGGCTGAAAATATTTATATCTAACTAAATAAAGTGAAATTTTCAGTGCAATATGCTGAATATTTCATCAAAATCGGATAACAAATAACGAAGTTATTGAATTTTGAAGTTTATCAATATTTTGTGAAAACAGTTATATGCACATCGTCATGGGGTGGCCGATGATGTCACATCCCCACTTTCCCTTTTCCTTGTGTTATTACATGAGATCATAAGTGTTTCATTTTTCCATGCAGGTGTAAATGATGCATGTCTCTCATTTATGATAAAATAAGTTGCGGCAGTAAATAACTACATGTAATGAATTTAATCGGTTGTCCATCCAATTGTTTTAGTTCATGTTAGAAAATTTTTGAATAAACCTGATTTCATATAATAAAATTCAAAAGAAGAAGTGGGGATATGACATCATCAGCTTACCGAATGTTATAAAGACATGCCTAGAACTGTTTCACTGGAATAATGCAAATCTTTAAAATTCAATAACTTCGTTATTGTTATCCGATTTTGATGAAATTTTCAGCATTTTGCTTTGTGAATTTTACTTTATTTTTCAAGATATAAATATCTCCAGTCTGGATCATCCCTTTAACAATTTATTTTGAGAAAAAGTGTCGCCTGCCTCCAAAGAACTCTTACAACATTTACGTAGGACCCGTTTATACTCACTACGCCCCAATGCTTCCTGTCAATAGAACTAGCTTGTAGCTTGATCGTGCCCCCTTGATTAGATGCCTCCATTATTGTTGTTTCCTTCTTCTGTTGTATCATTTTCTCTCTTTTATTGAAGCCCCACCCCATTTATCCATGGCCATCTGCTAAAAAATTTCGTCCGTTTTATATTTGCGTTCATTTTGAGTGTTATAAGCCTCTCGCTCCTTTGCTGTTGATCTCATTTTAAACGCATTCATTCAATATGTCATATATGCCTAATTTCAGAATTGTTTAGTTTATCCATAGAGCTATTAACAGAAGGAGATCTGACTCTCTCAAACGCTTTGCCCCATGCGTGGCACCGCTAATCCCCTCTCAGCAGGGTCCCTCACGGCGCACTACAGAGGCCGCTCGTAAATCAGATAAGGAAAGTTGATCGACGCGATCAACAGCTCGGGTTTGCGCTTGCGCAGTAGTGTTTTCACCCATAATGCATTTCACATCGGCTTCACGAATTTTATGCAAACATGGCGGCTCACGATTTCGAACGTCGTGATTTCGAAGACGAAAATCTGATTTTGGAACCAGCTGAAAGCAGGCCTGACCAGATTTCACAAAAAGAAATACGGGACAATCGACAAAGTACGCTGCATGAGCGGATCGACCGAGCCAGGTCTTAAAAAAAGATCAACAAAGGAGGCTACACGGTGTTCGACTTGGGGAAAAATGTACAGAATTGGAAGGTGGGGGGGGGGGGGTGAACGAAAGAATGAAGGAGGGAATGAAAAGGTGTAAGAAAAGAGTTGAATTGAGAACGGATACAAAGAAAAAAATGAAGGGGAAAATGAAGGAAAAAATAAAGAAAAAAAGGAATGTTAGTATAAAATGATGAAAGATAGAATAAAAGAAAAAATGTTTCCGTCATTATTTGAAATGAATTTAGAAGGAAAGAAAAAGAAAAGAAGGAAGGGAAGATGTGTGAAAGAAAACATAAGGGAGAGAAATAAAAGAAGCAAGAAAAAAGGATGAGGAAAGAAAGAACGAATAAAAGAAAAAATGCTTCCTTTATTCTTTGAAAGAAAGAAAGACGGGACAATCAACAAAAAAGATCAAAAAGATACACAATGTTAGACATGTGAAAAATATAAAGAATTGAAAGGGAGGGTAAATGAAGGAGAGAAAGAAAAGACAAAAGAAAAGGAAAGGAAAAATGAACTGAAGGGGAAAATGAAAAGAAAAACATTAAAGAAAATTAGAATAAAAGAAGGATGAAAGAAAGAATAAGAGAGAAAAAAGGTTTCCGTCATTCTTTGAATATAGAAAGACAAAAAAAAAGGAAGGGAAGATGAATAGATGTGTGAAAGACAAAATAAAGAAGAGAAAGGAAAAAAGAAAGTGAGAAAAAGGGGAGGAAAGAAAGAATGAAGGAAAGAAATATTTTCCTTCATTCTTTGGAAGAAAGAAACAAAGAAGAAAATAGGAAGGGAGGAAGGAAGGGAAAGAAATAATAAGGGAAAAGAATTGGAGGGAAAAATAAAATAAAGAATGAAAGAAAGGAGAAAAGAGAGGGAGGAAAGAATGAAGAGATGAGAGAATGACAAAAAGAGAAAATAATGGAAGGAGAGAACGAAAAAGGGGAGAGGAAGTGAGAAGGAAGCAAAGAAAAGTTTAAGGAAAGAAAGAATGAATGAATTCAGGAAATAAGGAATGGAAATTTGATAAAGAAAAGTAACAGAAAGAAGGAAAGAAAGACAAATGAACAGAGAGAGAAAGGTTCAGGAAAAAAAGATCGGAAATAAAGATAGATGGAACAAAAAAGGGCAAGCAGGAAGGATATAAGGATGAACAAAGAATGATACAAAAGAAAAAGGAAAAAAGTTCAAACTTCAAGCAAACAAAAAAATCAAGTCATCTAACAAAAATCATAATGAAGTTTGGTGTTTTTTAATATATTTTCAGAATTTTGAAAAACTAACATTATTTAGAAATGAGTAAAATTTTAAAGTGAAACATTGTCAAACTTAAAAATTAGATGAAACAGCGGCATCATACACAACAAGACTCAAAACGAAAGCTGAAACAACAAGATCTAGTTATGAAAACTAAATAATTGTTCCACCGATTATATCTCCAAATTAGTTTCATTGTTATCTCTGCTTCGTCATCTGTTGGTTATTTGATGAAAAAAATCACCACTTTTAAATGCAATAACTACATTTTGTTCAATATTCTTAAATACGGGACAAAAAGGCGTCCCGGGAAGGGTTTGTCGGGACGCCGGGACAAAGGAGCAAAATACGGGACAATCCCGGGAAATACGGGACGTCTGGTCACCCTGGAAGGGAGGGAGGGAAATAAAGAAAAAAGGACACAGATTAGAAGGAAAAATAGAATAAAGAATGAAAGAAAGGATGAAAGAGAGGGAGGAAAAATTAAGGAGAGAATTTAAAAAAAGAAAATAATGGAAGGATCGAGAAAGAATGAAAAGAAAAGGGAGAGGAAGCAAAGAAAAGTGGAAAGAAAAAATGAAGGAAAAAAGGAAATTTAAAATAGGACGGAGAGTAAGACAAACAAGGAAAGAAAGAAAAATGAACAGAGAGAGAAGATCAGGAAAGAAAGATAGGATGGAATAAAAAAAGGGGCAAAGAGGAAGGATAGAATGATGCCAGGAAAAGGATATGAAAGAAAGAAAAAAAGTACAATCTTAAACAAACAAAAAATCTCCTAATCTAACAAAAATCATAATGATATTCAATGTTTCTTAATATATCTAGAACAGAAAGAGAATGTTTTAGAAATGAGGGGGGGGGGGTCAGGCGTCCGGACACTTTATATTTTGGAAGCCTTTTTTTTTCTTTAGATTAAACTAAAGATATGAATTCAATAGTTGTAATCATCTTTTATTTTGTTCTCTAAAATCATTTTAAATCATGATTATTTTTGGTCCTAAAAATTGTAAAACTTCGCTTGTAATTTTTTTTCCAAATGACTTTGTAACTTAAAATGAATCGTCCTGACATAGAAATGGGTATACTTCTTTGTGGTCCCAAACATGTTGTTTTTAATTTCTTTATTATGTAGAATAACAATTTTTATACTTTGTTCTCCTTTTTACTGGTTTGTAAATTAAATCTGTTCGCTCCGCGGCCCCTGCTATTTTCCAAAAACGATACAGAGACAAGAGCTGAGCGAGCACGGCTCCCGTCATTCATTACACTCACTTTCAACTTACACAAATAGGAATGCGTGGGGCACCGGAGGGTACTCCACGATATGCGACAATCGCCAGAGAAATGTCCCGCAGATTCGTCGTTATATTGTCGATTCTATTGTACTCCTGCAAATGATCTTGGCATGAAAATTTAGCTCAAAATATGCTCTTTCATCTTATTATAATTTCTAAAACAGGTACGGGTAGGAAAAGATTTAACCATGGAAGAAAATCAGACATACTTAAAATGACCAATCTCTAACTTCCTCCGTTTGTAATTTTGTTGAGTCATTTCAGATTGCACCGTATTTGGTATGTATGCACAGGGGATCATCTCAGAAGTTCAACCATACATAAAAGACGTACATCAGGAATCCGTACGAAGAGATATGGATGTTAGAAGAACAGCAAGTCGTGTTTCAATTTTGAAAAAAAAACTGAGCTAGGGGGAAGTTATGTGGGAGAACGTTGTTTACGGCGGTGCCTCGCAGGGTCCTTCAAAAAATCTCTGACCTCAGATTTTACGAGGGGGCTTATCGCGTTATGTAAGCGTGCTCTAACTTTGGCCTGGCGGCTCGCCGATTGATGTCAGATATCGTTCCTTCGCCCGAAGGAAGCAATAACAAAGGATTAACAGAGGAATTGGAAGATGGTTCTCCTTCTCTAATAGCTCTATGGTTTATCTTATGAAAATGTTGATATGAGATTATTGTATTGAGTTTGCTTTGCTGTAACACGATGATTTGCATCTGTACGCTCATTAACTTTGTTGACTTTGTTTAAAATTGAAAATAAAACGAATAGGTGAAAACTGGGAGTAATAATTCTTTAGGGTGATGTCTGAGCTAATGTTTCCTTTATTTTTTTATTCGCTGCGAATAATGATTGTTCAGCCACAGATGCGATGAATGCATGCAGTATGTACTTTACAAAGCAAAAATATACTTGGGTATACTTTGTATTTTTTTTTGCATCTATTTTTTCAATTTACAAGAACTGAAGAAAAATCAACTGTAACTTTTAACCCTTTTTTGCCATTACGCTTTCTACAGGGATCTGTGGAAAATAGCACAGAACAGTAATTGATTTAAAATGTGATAAAGTTATAATAACATTTACAAATTCATGAAATATTATTGAAGTCATGCTGTGATATGATACTATTCGAAGACAATTATGATGAAGAGTTTTCCTAGTAAATTTCAGATATGAGAACAGCCACTATCTAACAGCACAATTTTCTTTCCTGTTCGACGGTGCCACAAAATTCTGGGCCTTTCAGATCCGTAGAAGTATAAAACAACACAAACGTGATACTGCCAAAGGATGCTGCAGAACACCGTCTATCAAAAGCTCTTTTCAATTTCAAACTTATTCTAATAATTTTTTTTATATCGGTTTTTATGTACAGTTCACTGCATAAGCCTGCACTTTTATTTTTAATTTCATGAAAGCCTGGGACTGAGATTAAGCGCACTAGTGGCCACGATCGAGAGGGAACGGATACTCCCTGTAGGATCGTAAATCCCATCAGCGAAGTGATTCGCTTGGGCCATTCAGGGCCAAACGGCCATTAAATTCTAGGTGTGGCCTTCGAGAGGATCATAAAAACTAACTTTTCTCTCGAAAATTTTGAGATGAAAATCCGTTAAAAATAGTTCAAAAAGAGACACTTTTTCGGGAGAAGTGGCTCTCGTTTTATTGAGAGTAAAACGAGAGCAATTCCTGCTCGTGTTCATAGTGAATGTTCGGGTATGAGATAATCCCAAGAGCTCTTCTCTGAACACGCTCAATAATGCAGGCAGAGTGGTCACATGTGATGCCAGATGTCCAGACAGGAGCCGCAAATTCAAGCATCGGTCGAATATACATCTTGTATATGATAGCAAGATCTTTGGCGTTCACACCATTTCTCCGAAGCTTGGTCAAGATGTAAAGTCTTCTAGCGGCATAGGAGATCAGACGACTCACTTGTTCATCCCATTTGAGATTATTCTGAAGCGAGATCCCAAGAAGTTTCAGGGATGAAACAACTTCTAGTGTATTTGAGTTGATGTCAAAGTATAATTGGTGGTGGTGGTAGGCGAAGAAATGAGAGCTGCATGGCTTTACACTTGGAAGCATTCGGAACAACATCATTAGAGTTACACCATTGAACCAAGGCGTCGATGTTGGATTGCAGCTGGGATGGCTGTGATTTCGTCAATATCTAAACCAGGGTTAAATCATCCACATGTGAACACTCACCCATTACCCTTGGGGAAGGGGGAATTGCATATGAATTATTGTGATTATTGAGGGATGACAATATTTTTTCTGTGGTACACTGTATAGATGTAACTGGAAGGGTTTATAAATGAATAGGATTATATTAATCTTATTAAATACCTCTATCATATAGGATGGGGGGGGGGTGTCCGGACACTTTATCTTTTTGAAGCCTTCTTTTTTGTCTTTGGAATACACTTAGGATATAAATTCAGTAGTTGTAATCGTCTTCTATTTTGTTCTCTACAGTATTTCTTAACATTTTATACGAAAAATTGATGAAACTGTGCTTGTAATTTTTTCCTAATGACTTTCTGAAATTGATTGTTGGGACGCACAACAACTGGTTATATTCTCTGAAGCACACTTAATTGGACTAAAATGTTTTGTGTACTTTATATAAATCAATTAAATTCTAACTTGATCGTTTTGGGGATTTTCTTCTTTAGGACCTAAACCACCAAACAACGTACTCCTGTATCCGCTCAGCCCAACTACCATCTTGTTTACATGGGAACGTCCCCTTCCACCAAATGACTTCTTTATTGACTACTTGGTGTCTGCTTCCAATGTGAATCTGGGTTTTTCTGTGCAAAATGTCCTACCCCAAGGTGCTACCAGTAATGCTATACGTGGTCTTCAACCAGCTACTAGCTATGACTTGAGCGTTCTTACCAATATTGAACCTGTTACAAGCAACTTCCCTGGATTCACCGTTGTGCCGCCAAGTAAGAGCATTTGGAAATTTTTCCTATTATTATTTGAATTAAAAAATTTAAGGGAAAACATCATAAAGAATATAAGCTATCGATATATATGTAACCAGTCACCCCAAAATCTACAATACATGTAAGTCATCCCAAATTCATTTTGAGAATGTTTATTTATGTTTAAAACAGCACTCCCTAATAATGATAATGATGTGTTACTTGTCAAAATTGATCAACAAAATAACCGTCACAAGTGCTTGATTGAATGCAAAGGAAATTCAGCAAGAGCTTCGAAGAATGAGTCTTGAGAAAACAAGGGATGAAATTCTGGGTTCACTCAAGCATGAGACGTGCACTCTGAGCAATCTTGTTGAAAAAATAGTGCCAAAGAACTTCTTGTATCTTTTTTTTTTATTCAACTTTAGAACTTCAAATTTTGATAGCATGAAGAAAAGTCTTGTTCTTTCAGATAAATGAATTCTCAAATTTTTGCTTTATAGAGATCAAATTACTATTTTGGCGATTTACAGAGAACATTCCCTGGACACTTTTTGTTGGTTTTGGTGTAGATGGTCACATACTTTGCAAATAATGGAAGTTTTTACCGTAAACACCATGTGTGTAGCCCTGAAAGGACTGATTGTTATTCTTTCTTGATTGTATGTTAGCTCTGAAAAGAACTATTAATGACGTTTCGACCAGCGTGTTCTGGTCGTTAGCAGGAATGATAACGACATGGTTATGTACCCTACTTGACAAATCGGGTACATAACCAGGTTGATTATAAAGAAGTAATTAAGGTTGAGCCAATAGGAAAGCAGAGACGAAGAGGTAATTAAGGATGAACAAATATGAAAGCAGGAGGATGGTGATTTGTCAATTAGGCCTGTGGGAGCACCTGAAAAACATGGTGGCTCAGTGGTAGAGTGCCCGCCTCATGGACGGGAGGTCTTGGGTTCGATCACAGGCCGAGTCATACCAAAGACTTTAAAAATGGGACCTTCTGCCTTCTTGTCAGGCGCTCGACGTATGAGAACGGAGAAGGGTAATAATAACATATTATGTTATGCAGGGAGTGCCGGAAAAACAAATTACAGCTTAAAGTGGCTACCCTGGGTAAATAAGTGTTATCATTGTTATCATTGTGCAGTCGTATCTAACTACCGCATAGTACGCGCTTGGCCTTTTCCTGAATAGTTGCCAGTCATGGATATGAAAAAAGAAAAATCGAGGCTATCAGAAATATATATATTTTCTCAGTTAAAGGCCTGAAATGTTGTTATTGGCTGATTCATGGCAGAAATGCATGTGAAAATACCAGAAATGGCAAAGAATGCATTCAGCTTATCCAAATGAATTCACGATTGTGTTATACTTGCTCAATCGATCTTAAACCATTCTTTCACAGATATATTAAAATTTCTGCATTTTCTAATAAAAATGACTGAAAACGAATATAGCAGCATCGTACCTTATTACCCGTCCAGAAGCTGAAATAACAACACTTACGTTTATGTCACGTACCCCAAAATTTATTTCTGTTCGGTTTCCTATAGGTAGCACCTGCAAAATTTTTCCGGGCTCTGCATGTTGTTATCCTTTTTGTCAATATTAACCCATTAAAGACTGAATAGTTTTGGTATATAACAGTTATTTTCTTTAGTCCTCCAGCCCTCATATATATGCAGGTTTAATCTCCAACTGGTTAATATTCATTGCATTAACATCATTATTATGATCATCATTTTTTATTTTGTTCATGATTTGTTCATAAACCATACAGCTGCTGTTGCTGGAACTGTGAATATTGGGGCTGTTACAGCTCAAGAACTGGAGGTACTCTGGTCGACTGATGGCATCGCTGCCGACTCCTTCAGGGTTCTTCTGTTCAGTGAGGATGGCTTACAGCAATATGAACAAAGTGTCAATGCTGGAACCACATCTGTATTATTTGAGAACTTGACACCAGACACCCCGTACATTGCTGTTGTTGAAGCAATCGTTGGAGATGTACTGACGAATACAGATCAAGCTTCTGTTGTTGGATCAGATGAAGCAACAACCAGTAAGAATTGTAGATTCAGATTCAGATCTATTTTACTGATCCGTATACAAAAAATATGGAAAATTTACCCTCCACTGGCAATAATAAATAAAGACATATAAATATCAAAAATAAAAAAAGAAATATCAAACATTGAAAGAAAGTATAGATGAGCATATATTACTTTATAATTTGATGCAACAATCCTTCTGGAAGTTATACAGGGATGATGATTAAAGTGACCCACTAGTTGGATTGAGTGCCATGAAGTGCTGAAATGGTGCTGGGCAGACAGTAGAACATGCTACGCTTTAATGATGACCTAGACATCGTAGTAATATCCAGTTTAGTGTATATGATTAGTTGAGCTGTTTATGAACCAAATTCTCATTTGACAAAATGCAAAATACTAATCAAACCTGATGGAAATGATAGACCCTCTATCTGAATTAGCCTAAGTGATAGTTAAACCATCATACTATTTAACCAAGTGATGGTGGGACCACAATAGGTATACTGGTCAAGTAGTTTTAGCCATAATGGTGTTAGAATCAAGAGAATCTTAGGTTTTGACCATCTGCTGGTAAAGATTGAGTGAATATGAACCTTCTTCCATGCCCTTTTAGTAAAAAAAGGAATTACAAAATTATTGTACCAAATTTAATAAGACATCAAACATAATAATGCATATTATGTATGCAAAGAGTAAGTCGTTTGATTGGAGTATTTAGACAACTGCTGTCATTGTGCCCGTGCATTTCTGTCATCTTTAGCTCTTTGTATTGTTTGCTTAAGCATGAACAATATTCTGTCCTATTCACTCTGTAAGGGAACACAATATTTTCACTACCCTGAAGAATTGTGTTAAATACGCACTATATTGGGGGGGGGGTGATATTTCATAAACTGAAGAATTGGTGGTACTTGGTATATGAAAGCTTTACCACTCGCCTTCCTATATTTTCTTTTTTAGAAATAGAATTAACTTTATTTTAGTCATACAAGCATGTGTCTCAGAATAGTTCAATAAAGCTCAATTCATAGCAAATTCATGGCAAATAAGAAATTCAAGGCTGAAAATGATAATTATAAATTCTGAATAAATTGAGTAAAATTCAAAAGTTACATTTGACAGCCATGAGCATTATGTACTTAACCCGGGTGTAACAATCTTTTACCTGTATTGTCTTTGAGAGAAACGCTATTAAATCTTTAGTGTTCTAAGCTTTGGTATCAGTTAATCAAAGTAAATTGTGAAACACTGACTGTGCGTCATTTCAGATAGCCTACCAGGTACTAGCAGCGTTACTGTGGACAGCACAACTGGAAATTCAGCAATGCTCTCATGGACTTTTAACCAGGCAGCTACAGACTACTTAATCTCTTACATCAGTGCCGATGGTTCGCATACTGGCTCATTTAACCCAGAAGGGAATGGCAACACAGCTGTTGTTGTGCCTGGTCTTCAACCACAGACAACATACACATTCTCAGTGCTAGGAACAGACGGCACAAATACATTTAACGTCGGATCAGCTGTAGGTACAACAGGTAGGTGATCCGAAACATAAATTAATGAAGTCACTGAGTTTTGGTGTAAATGAAGGTGCAAGTGTGGGTTAATGTGTGTGATTGAGAGGTATGCTGATTGATAATTGCATGACACAGCTATCAATTAGAATGGAATGTCATATTATCAATACGGATTGTAGTCGTACGACATTCTAAGAGGGAAGGTGAAACACAAAGTTTCAGTAATAAAATTGACAGGAAGCCATCAATCTCAAAGAAGAAGGGGGTGGTCAGAGGGATTTCCTAGGCCTCTCTGATAGCTCTTTGTTCGTAGATTTCTTTTGTATTTCTTTCTCTTCAGAAAGTATGTCCATCTAGGTTACATGTACATATAAAACTACATTTTACTCTTTGCTCTACATTGTTGAGTTTAGTTGGATGGAGACTTATTTTTATCTTGCAATGTTTTTACCAGGTTTGGATACGACGGTAACATTGGATTCAGTTACAGATAGCACGGTTACACTTTCCTGGACAGCGATAGATGGTAGTACTTTTTACCAGGTTTTATTCAGGCCTACTGGCTCTACTCAACCGGAGCAACAAATGATAGTTTCTAATGGACCACAAAACACCCAAACCACACTAACTGGACTCACACCAGCTACAATGTATGATATTCGAGTTGTGGCTTTCCCGGGTGGTGGACCATTGGAAGTTGGAAGCATCACGCCAACAACAGGTCTGTACACAATTTATCTTCAATCATGACCCTTGTAAATCTGAAGGCTATGTCGATGGTTCTTAGTAGTGTTATGCAGCCCAAAATGGTACCAAAGTCTGAAACCATGGCCCGTATTCTGAAGTCGGTTTTAAATTAAACTCAGGTTTAAAATTGATGACTCAATCATATTCTTTTTCGAACGTAATAAACCCTGTACTCATCTGGTGTTGAAAAGAAAAAAAAAGTCGTTGGGATTATCTCTTGAATGTTTAGGTCAATTCAAATAATGTAAATGAGTGCAGGTGAAGGCCAATTAATATGATATAAATTTAAATTGTAGGTATTCTGAATGAGGTTATTGTGGATTCGGTAACACCAAACACAATTGCTCTCCGCTGGACGAATTTGCCAGACAACATTAATTATGAGATAACCTACACTGCACCAGATGGAACACAACGAGTGGTTTCCTCAGGCACCAACCCCAACATCATCCTTACTGGACTTATTCCTGCCACTCAGTATGATATCTCAGTACGTTCAACATCTAACCAAGGACAGCAATCAGCCGTTGGTACCACTACTGCTACTACTGGTAAATATTCCATAAATCAATAATGAAAACTCACTGGAAATGCATTCAAGATGAAATGTCATCTATTATGATTAGTATGATTCAACCACTATCAACACGATTCGCTCTGAAACACATAACGGATGATCCATCTGTCACATGACATCTGCATATGAGTAAGGTTTAGAGTTGCGGCATTGTGGGAATGGTAATAATTGTCACTATATAGCAAACCCCTTATGTCCGTATGTGTGTGCTGACATCAACAACTCTGACGTCTGCAAGTCATATATTAGGTCGTCATATCTTCGTATCGTGACTTTTCCAGCCAATCGGAGACATACTCTGCAACGCACTGTGCACAGGGAACCGTGTTAGGGTATATAGATTTTTTTTACGTTTGCTCATTCTCCTGAAGACAAAAATAACACATTTTTTCGAAATGTGGTTCTTTTCAAGAACAACACATGCCCACTCAAGAATACATGGTTTACCATGAAAATGCTGCACTCTTTCTGCTTCACCATGAAAACCTCTAGAAGTTACAGATATGTATGCTAATGCATCTTGGTGATCTTGTTTTTTGCAGTTCAAACACAAGTTACAATAACTGAAACAACTCCAAATTCAATCAGCGCAAGTTGGACAGAGATAACAGACGCCTTGACATACCGCATAGACTTTGTCAGTGCCGATGGCCTACACACTGGGTCTATCAATTCACCTGTACCGCCGGCAGTTATTGATAGTCTACAACCAGGTACAACGTACACAATAACTGTTCTTGGTACTACAGTGGACGGACAGACCATCCCAATTGGTTCAGCTTCTGCTACAACAGGTTGGTATATTTAGCTTGTCTACATACCAGAGAAAGATTGTAAATAGCTGTTATGAATATTTAGACCTTCCCATATTTGCATTACTACTTTGATTAATCATGTTATTGATATGAATATATATTCCTTGTCTTCATCACTTTAAATATACATTTTTTTCAGTTCATGTTTATTTTTCTCTCTGCATAAGATGAACATATGATAAAATGCATGAGGATGAAAGAATACATATCATCAAAGGCATAATAAGTTTACAAGAAAAAAAAAGCATGGAGAGGGAAGCAGCCAAGAAGGACAAAATTTCAATATAATACGTCCAACCCAAATTAATTGACAATTTCGTGCTTGATTGAAATGAATCCAATGACCGGGGTAATAATATGCTTTAACGCGCTTTGGGCCATTCTGGGAAAAGTGCTTTATAAAAATTGGCTATTATTATTATTATTAATATCAATAGTTCACAAAATATATTGAACAAGTAGAAAACATTAAAAAGACATAGAGACACAAGTGGTATGATTTAAATTATTTATAAAAATATTTACGAATGGGTTCAATTATCATTAATATATTTCTAAAGTTATGTTTGGAAATATGAAATGAACAAGAAATTTTCAAATTAACTGGCAAAGAATTCCAAAATACTGGGCCACAGAAGAAAATAGATTTATGTAAAAGGCAAGTTCTTATTTTATGAAATATCTTATTGGAAGTGAAAAGTGAAATAGAGAGAAATTTCTTCTCTGTTAAAAATAAAGATTTTTGAATTAAGACAAGATAAAAATGATGCTTCTAAAGTTTTTTGTCTTAAGTTTGTTTAAGTTCTTACAATTATCTGTTCTTCCAGGTATTGGCACGTCAGTCAATGTGGGCCCAGTTACATCAAGCACAATTGCCCTGGACTGGACCCCTATCCCCGATACCAATACTTATCAGGTAGCTTACACTGGACCAGATGGACAAGTGCAGCAGGCTTTGTCAACCACCCCTGACACCATCCTTACCGGACTAAATCCTGTATCTCAGTATGACATCACAGTGAGGGCTATTACTAACAGTGGACAACTGGTAGATGTTGGCACTACAACTGCCACTACAGGTGCACTATTCATTTATATGTGCATGAATCTGTGAGATAACCCAACTGTATATATCTGCATGCAATTTGATGTATTGATTAAATTAGAAATATGACATTAAAGACAAAGTTCATATTAATTGGCTACCTGCTCCCCCCTCCCACCTGTAAAAGCCTAATCTGAAAAAGGCCAGTTAAATTAGAGTTAATTTAATCATTTTTTTCTGAGGGTCTTGGTTTTTAGCCCAAGATTTTAAAAAATAGTCCTCAAATATTGCTGTTTTTCTAGGTATTGACACCTCAGTTACAGTGGGTGCTGTTACACCAAACACCGTAGACATCACCTGGACACCTGTCCCTGGTACCAGTATCTATCACATATCGAAAACTTGCATACAGTATACCGGACATATAAAAACATAGCAGACGACGATGCAGACCTCGCGATCATCGTATGACTAGTGGTGCAGAATGTTCCATTGCGGCTTTATGGGGGAAATAGCATTACAGAGGGATAAAACGTCTTCGCAAATAATGTTTCAGCGTTAATTCGCAATATCTTATGTCGATTTCATAAATTTTCCTTACATTTAACATCATTTAAAGTGAAATGAATAAGCAAACTTAAATTTCAGACTTACCAATGCAGTGATCAGCTAGAATGCACCCCCGTATACATAATGGACCCGTCACAACATTCAGATACATATCCAATTCAGAGAATAAAATTGATTTTTGTTGGCAAAAATAATGGTATCTGATATATTTATATCCATAGTTCGGACTGACAAGGTATATATATTTATATATTCCTAATAAAACGTTCAGCACTGCAATGGAAAGAGCTAGAAAACCGCTGTGACTCGAACAACACACCGACGTACACAAAAGCTCTGTCCAGCCCTATGTGTTGAATGCACGTCGAGTGTAGGTTTGCTCTTCGGACATCAGTATCACAAAGAAAATCTCCTCTGATTTGATGATAAAAGTGCACTATTTCCTTGTTAACCAATCTCCATGGTTCTTTCATGAGTATTTGCCTTATAATGTGCCCTTTATTATAATCTGGGCGGAAATTCTTGATACCATCACCCAACGATGTGACGATGGATGTAATCCACCCGGGTACTATAAAAATGTCCCACTAACCCATTATCCAAATACATATTCCTGACTATGGATGGTTTTTAGTGAGTTTAATGTAATAAAGTGCCATATTTTCCACCAATTGAATGTAAAAAAAAATATGGTCATCTGATAGAAGAAGTTATTAACATTCTTTTCAGGGGGGCGGAAATTCTATCTGAATCAACGCTTGTCCTTGATACACATTTGTTTGTGAAAAAGGGGTATGATGCAAGGGAATTCTGCGTGTTATAAGGGTGCGCGCGTGCAGCGAGGACCTTCTGTCCGCTAGTTTTCCATATGATAATATACACTGGACCAGACGGGCAACAGCAACTGGGGCAGGTTCTTCATCCCACCACTGATTTCACCCTTACCGGACTTACTCCTGCATCTCAGTATGACATCACTGTAAGGGCATTTAACACTAATACTGGACAACAGACAGATATTGGCACTGCTACTGCAACTACAGGTACACATTCATGGATTGGTCTCAATTACCCCAAAAAAAATACTTAAAGTTCATTGTTTTGGGGGGTTAACTAGGCATTTATTGATTTTACAAAAACCATAAGCATGAGGGTGCAAGT
Organism: Lytechinus variegatus; assembly: GCF_018143015.1. Classification (NCBI taxonomy): domain Eukaryota; kingdom Metazoa; phylum Echinodermata; class Echinoidea; order Temnopleuroida; family Toxopneustidae; genus Lytechinus; species Lytechinus variegatus. The sequence goes on from NC_054749.1 coordinate 12,017,829, forward strand.
GTGTCATGGTGGGTGTGTATGTGTGTGTGTGCAATCCGAACTGCGGTATTGTTTCAAAGGGAAGTTTGACGTAATGGAAAAATCAGCAACCCCAAGATCTAAAATGCATATGTCTGTTAAAAACAATTTATGAATAGGTATATTCATTCATGCTTCATTATCGTGACCTTCCAGTGAGCTTTGTTTAGTTTGGAAAGGAATATTGAGGAAATTACCTGGATGAAAACTTATGATATTGGTGGATTGCCATAGTTGAGGTTGATCAGATCAATCACAGCTCTTTGTGAGATGGGACCCAGGAGCTGATTTCTTTAATAGCAGATTTTTGCATCCTTGAGAAATTTACCAAGCTAAATGTTGGCTTGACTACCATTTTCAACCTTCTGAGGCTTTTCATGACAAATTCACGAGTGGGAGTGATAAGAGGCCAACTCCAGTCTGAGGGATGGGAAAGTCTGTTGGCTCTCACTATCCATATAGGATACTCAACAGTTTCTGATTTCATCTCGTTCGATGAGCGGTACCCTCAAGACTTTGCCGGAGAGTTTGATCTGTGTCATCTGCTTACATTGTTTTTAATCATTTTTGAATTTGTATAATTTCATTGCCTTCATTCTGATTTTCTCATGCCCTTTGATGACTCACTCATATTCTTTTTTTTATTGTAATTAACCCTTTATCAATCTGGTTTTGAAAACAAAAGAAGGTTGGCGCGATTATCTCTTCAATGTTTAGGTCAATTCAAATAATTTGATGAGCGCAGGTGAATGACAAATAAAAATGATATAAATTTAAATTGTAGGTATTCTGAATGAGGTTATTGTGGATTCGGTAACACCAAACACGATAGCTCTCCGCTGGACAAATTTGCCAGACAACATAAATTATGAGATAACCTACACTGCACCAGATGGAACACAACAAGTGGTTTCCTCAGGCACCAGCCCCAACGTCATCCTTACTGGACTTACTCCTGCCACTCAGTATGATATCTCAGTACGTTCAACATCTAACCAAGGACAGCAATCAGCCATTGGTACCACTACCGCTACTACAGGTAAATATTCCCTAAATAATAGTTGCTAAATCCAAAGGAAAAAAAATCACAAAAATACATTCCAGAAGAAATTTATATCTCGTATGATAAGTATGATTCATCCACTATCAACATGATAGGCCCTCTGAAAGACATAATGGATGGTCCATCTGTCGCATGACATCCACACATGACATCCACACATGAGTGAATGAGACAGTTGTTGGCCGCAGGAGTGGCAATCGCTTTTATTGTATATAGCAAACCCCTTATGTCCTTATTTGTGTACTGACATCCACACCTCTGGCATCTGCAACACTGAGGTTAAGTTTTTGAAATGTCATCATAACTTAGAAAATATATGGACCTAGTTCATTAAACTTGGACATAAGGTTAATCAAGTATCACCAAACATCCTGCATGAGTTCCACGTCACAGGTCAAAGGTCATTTAGGGTCAATGAACTTTGGCCAATTTGGGGGTATCTGTTGAATTACAATCAAAACTTTAAAAGTTTTTGGATCTGATTCATGAAACTTGGACATAATAGTAATCAAGTATCACTGAATATCCTGTGCAAGTTTCAGCTAGGTCACATGATCAAGGTCAAAGGTCATGTGAGGTCAATGAACTTTGGCCACATTGGGGGTATTTGTTGAATTACCATCCTATCTCTGTAAAGTGTATTGGTCTAGTTCATAAAACGTGGAAATAAGAGTAACCAAGTATCACTGAACATCTTGTGCGAGTTATAGTAGTTTTCAAAGTCAGCACTGCTGCTATGTTGAATCGCTTGATGCAGGTGAGACGGCTAGAGGCATTCCACTTGTTTTGAAATGTGGTCCTTTTCAAGAAAAACACATGCCCACTCAAGAATACATGGTTTACCATGAAAATGCTGCACTCTTTCTGCTTCACCATGAAAACCTCCAGAAGTTACAGATATGCTAATGCATCTTGGTGATCTTGTTTTTTGCAGTTCCAACACAAGTTACAATAACTGAAACAACTCCAAATTCAATCAGCGCAAGTTGGACAGAGATAACAGATGCCTTGGCATACCGCATAGACTTTGTCAGTGCTGATGGCCTACACACTGGATCTATCAATTCACCTGTACCCCCGGCAGTTATTGATAGTCTACAACCAGGTACAACGTACACAATAACTGTTCTTGGTACTACAGTGGACGGACAGACTATCCCAATTGGTTCAGCTTCTGCTACAATAGGTTGGTATATTTAGCTTGTCTACATACCGGAAAAAGATTGTAAATATCTGTTATGAATATTTAGACCTTCCCATATTTGCATTACTTCTTTGATTAATCATGTTATTGATATAAATATATATTCCTTGTCTTCATCACTTTAAATATATATTTTTTTCAATTCAAGTTTATTTTTCTCTGTACATAAATTATGGGAATGGTGTTTTTGTGAACGATTATTTAATAGTAATTTTCAAAGTTAGCACTGCTGCTATATTAAATCGCGTAATGCAGGGGAGACTGCCAGAGGCGTTCCACTTGTTATACAAATAAATGTTTGTTTAAATCATTCTTCATATTTCATTTCATAGTAATCAGTATGCCTTACATATTTTATTAAATTTTTTTCCAGTTATGAAAATGATGTGCAGCCAAGATCAAATATTAGTTATGTCTATGACTGAGGAGAATTAAAAACCTAATCAAAGTCTCACTTGATTGTCTAGTTGTCTCAGGTCATTGACAATGCTATATGTATCTCTCTCAACATGCTCAGTCTTGATCACAACGATGATCCATCTAACACTAGTCCAGGGGCTTGTCTTACAAAGAGTTGCTATTGATCCAATCAACCACGACTATCATGACGAAAAACTTCCATTTGAGAACAATATACCCCAGTTCCCCTTCTCATCAATTCTCTTCTCCAGCCATAACTGCCTCAAGAAAGCAATTTAAGTATCAAAACACCTGTTTCTTGACGTTGGTCCGGAGATAAAACAACAGCCCGGCATATACAGTCACAGCAGGGGGCCACACACGATGGGATGCATGCGCAGCGCTGAGTGCGGTCCCTGTAAGCATGCCGTCATTTTTATTCGCTTACTTTCCTTATTCCGAGGTCGATTTTCTTCGTTCGAAATTGAAAATGGACTAACATTGGGTTACTGAATACAATATGCCTTTGAAAACGTGATTAAATATGGAATACAATAATTTCATTCCGATGGTCCTACTACAGGCAGAGAAGTCTTACGTAATAGCGCAGCTGTTGTTTATCTTTTCGTCCTTTGCTCAACGCTCATATACTGGCCTGTGGGGGTGAAATTGAGACAACGGGGATTACCCCTGGATTACTTGGCCAAGCGCGGTTGATAAGGGCTTGGAAATGAGTTTTAGGAGATCCAAACGGAAAATGGGGTACAACACCGCAGTTCGCAATCCGAACTGCGGTATTGTTTCAAAGGGAAGTTTGACGTAATGGAAAAACCAGCAACCCAGATCTAAAATGCATATGTCTGTTAAAAACGTTTTATGAATAGGTATATTCATGCATGCTTCATTATCGTGACCTTCCAGTGAGCTTCGTTTAGTTTGGAAAGGAATGTTGAGGAAATTACCTGGATGAAAACTTATGATATTGGTGGATTGCCATAGTTGAGGTTGATCAGATCAATCACAGCTCTTTGTGAGATGGGACCCAGGAGCTGATTTCTTTCATAGCAGATTTTTGCGTCCTTGAGAAATTTACCAAGCTAAATGTTGGCTTGACTACCATTTTCAACCTTCTGAGGCTTTTCATGACAAATTCACGAGTGGGAGTGATAAGAGGCCAACTCCAGTCTGAGGGATGGGAAAGTCTGTTGGCTCTCACTATCCATATAGGATACTCAACAGTTTCTGATTTCATCTCGTTCGATGAGCGGTACCCTCAAGACTTTGCCGGAGAGTTTGATCTGTGTCATCTGCTTACATTGTTTTTAATCATTTTTGAATTTGTATAATTTCATTGCCTTCATTCTGATTTTCTCATGCCATTTGATGACTCACTCATATTCTTTTTTTTTGTAATTAACCCTTTATCAATCTGGTGTTGAAAGCAAAAAAAGGTTGGCGCAATTATCTCTTCAATGTTTAGGTCAATTCAAATAATTTGATGAGCGCAGGTGAATGACAAATAAGAATGATATAAATTTAAATTGTAGGTATTCTGAATGAGGTTATTGTGGATTCGGTAACACCAAACACGATAGCTCTTCGCTGGACAAATTTGCCAGACAACATAAATTACGAGATAACCTACACTGCACCAGGTGGAACACAACAAGTGGTTTCCTCAGGCACCAGCCCCAACGTCATCCTTACTGGACTTACTCCTGCCACTCAGTATGATATCTCAGTACGTTCAACATCTAACCAAGGACAGCAATCAGCCATTGGTACCACTACCGCTACTACAGGTAAATATTCCCTAAATAATAGTTACTAAATCCAAAGGAAAAAAAATCACAAAAATACATTCCAGAAGAAATTTTATCTCGTATGACAAGTATGATTCATCCACTATCAACATGATAGGCCCTCTGAAAGACATAATGGATGGTCCATCTGTCGCATGACATCCACACATGACATCCACACATGAGTGAATGAGACAGTTGTTGGCCGCAGGAGTGGCAATCGCTTTTATTGTATATAGCAAACCCCTTATGTCCTTATTTGTGTACTGACATCCACACCTCTGGCATCTGCAACACTGAGGTTAAGTTTTTGAAATGTCATCATAACTTAGAAAATATATGGACCTAGTTCATTAAACTTGGACATAAGGTTAATCAAGTATCACCAAACATCCTGCATGAGTTCCACGTCACAGGTCAAAGGTCATTTAGGGTCAATGAACTTTGGCCAATTTGGGGTATCTGTTGAATTACAATCAAAACTTTAAAAGTTTTTGGATCTGATTCATGAAACTTGGACATAATAGTAATCAAGTATCACTGAATATCCTGTGCAAGTTTCAGCTAGGTCACATGATCAAGGTCAAAGGTCATGTGAGGTCAATGAACTTTGGCCACATTGGGGGTATTTGTTGAATTACCATCCTATCTCTGTAAAGTGTATTGGTCTAGTTCATAAAACGTGGAAATAAGAGTAACCAAGTATCACTGAACATCTTGTGCGAGTTATAGTAGTTTTCAAAGTCAGCACTGCTGCTATGTTGAATCGCTTGATGCAGGTGAGACGGCCAGAGGCATTCCACTTGTTTTGAAATGTGGTCCTTTTCAAGAACAACACATGCCCACTCAAGAATACATGGTTTACCATGAAAATGCTGCACTCTTTCTGCTTCACCATGAAAACCTCCAGAAGTTACAGATATGCTAATGCATCTTGGTGATCTTGTTTTTTGCAGTTCCAACACAAGTTACAATAACTGAAACAACTCCAAATTCAATCAGCGCAAGTTGGACAGAGATAACAGATGCCTTGGCATACCGCATAGACTTTGTCAGTGCTGATGGCCTACACACTGGATCTATCAATTCACCTGTACCCCCGGCAGTTATTGATAGTCTACAACCAGGTACAACGTACACAATAACTGTTCTTGGTACTACAGTGGACGGACAGACTATCCCAATTGGTTCAGCTTCTGCTACAATAGGTTGGTATATTTAGCTTGTCTACATACCGGAAAAAGATTGTAAATATCTGTTATGAATATTTAGACCTTCCCATATTTGCATTACTACTTTGATTAATCATGTTATTGATATAAATATATATTCCTTGTCTTCATCACTTTAAATATATATTTTTTTCAATTCAAGTTTATTTTTCTCTGTACATAAATTATGGGAATGGTGTTTTTGTGAACGATTATTTAATAGTAATTTTCAAAGTTAGCACTGCTGCTATATTAAATCGCGTAATGCAGGGGAGACTGCCAGAGGCGTTCCACTTGTTATACAAATAAATGTTTGTTTAAATCATTCTTCATATTTCATTTCATAGTAATCAGTATGCCTTACATATTTTATTAAATTTTTTTCCAGTTATGAAAATGATGTGCAGCCAAGATCAAATATTAGTTATGTCTATGACTGAGGAGAATTAAAAACCTAATCAAAGTCTCACTTGATTGTCTAGTTGTCTCAGGTCATTGACAATGCTATATGTATCTCTCTCAACATGCTCAGTCTTGATCACAACGATGATCCATCTAACACTAGTCCAGGGGCTTGTCTTACAAAGAGTTGCTATTGATCCAATCAACCACGACTATCATGACGAAAAACTTCCATTTGAGAACAATATACCCCAGTTCCCCTTCTCATCAATTCTCTTCTCCAGCCATAACTGCCTCAAGAAAGCAATTTAAGTATCAAAACACCTGTTTCTTGACGTTGGTCCGGAGATAAAACAACAGCCCGGCATATACAGTCACAGCAGGGGGCCACACACGATGGGATGCATGCGCAGCGCTGAGTGCGGTCCCTGTAAGCATGCCGTCATTTTTATTCGCTTACTTTCCTTATTCCGAGGTCGATTTTCTTCGTTCGAAATTGAAAATGGACTAACATTGGGTTACTGAATACAATATGCCTTTGAAAACGTGATTAAATATGGAATACAATAATTTCATTCCGATGGTCCTACTACAGGCAGAGAAGTCTTACGTAATAGCGCAGCTGTTGTTTATCTTTTCGTCCTTTGCTCAACGCTCATATACTGGCCTGTGGGGGTGAAATTGAGACAACGGGGATTACCCCTGGATTACTTGGCCAAGCGCGGTTGATAAGGGCTTGGAAATGAGTTTTAGGAGATCCAAACGGAAAATGGGGTACAACACCGCAGTTCGCAATCCGAACTGCGGTATTGTTTCAAAGGGAAGTTTGACGTAATGGAAAAACCAGCAACCCAGATCTAAAATGCATATGTCTGTTAAAAACGTTTTATGAATAGGTATATTCATGCATGCTTCATTATCGTGACCTTCCAGTGAGCTTCGTTTAGTTTGGAAAGGAATGTTGAGGAAATTACCTGGATGAAAACTTATGATATTGGTGGATTGCCATAGTTGAGGTTGATCAGATCAATCACAGCTCTTTGTGAGATGGGACCCAGGAGCTGATTTCTTTAAAAGCAGATTTTTGCGTCCTTGAGAAATTTACCAAGCTAAATGTTGGCTTGACTACCATTTTCAACCTTCTGAGGCTTTTCATGACAAATTCACGAGTGGGAGTGATAAGAGGCCAACTCCAGTCTGAGGGATGGGAAAGTCTGTTGGCTCTCACTATCCATATAGGATACTCAACAGTTTCTGATTTCATCTCGTTCGATGAGCGGTACCCTCAAGACTTTGCCGGAGAGTTTGATCTGTGTCATCTGCTTACATTGTTTTTAATCATTTTTGAATTTGTATAATTTCATTGCCTTCATTCTGATTTTCTCATGCCATTTGATGACTCACTCATATTCTTTTTTTTTGTAATTAACCCTTTATCAATCTGGCGTTGAAAGCAAAAAAAGGTTGGCGCAATTATCTCTTCAATGTTTAGGTCAATTCAAATAATTTGATGAGCGCAGGTGAATGACAAATAAGAATGATATAAATTTAAATTGTAGGTATTCTGAATGAGGTTATTGTGGATTCGGTAACACCAAACACGATAGCTCTTCGCTGGACAAATTTGCCAGACAACATAAATTACGAGATAACCTACACTGCACCAGGTGGAACACAACAAGTGGTTTCCTCAGGCACCAGCCCCAACGTCATCCTTACTGGACTTACTCCTGCCACTCAGTATGATATCTCAGTACGTTCAACATCTAACCAAGGACAGCAATCAGCCATTGGTACCACTACCGCTACTACAGGTAAATATTCCCTAAATAATAGTTACTAAATCCAAAGGAAAAAAAATCACAAAAATACATTCCAGAAGAAATTTTATCTCGTATGATAAGTATGATTCATCCACTATCAACATGATAGGCCCTCTGAAAGACATAATGGATGGTCCATCTGTCGCATGACATCCACACATGACATCCACACATGAGTGAATGAGACAGTTGTTGGCCGCAGGAGTGGTAATCGCTTTTATTGTATATAGCAAACCCCTTATGTCCTTATTTGTGTACTGACATCCACACCTCTGGCATCTGCAACACTGAGGTTAAGTTTTTGAAATGTCATCATAACTTAGAAAATATATGGACCTAGTTCATTAAACTTGGACATAAGGTTAATCAAGTATCACCAAACATCCTGCATGAGTTCCACGTCACAGGTCAAAGGTCATTTAGGGTCAATGAACTTTGGCCAATTTGGGGGTATCTGTTGAATTACAATCAAAACTTTAAAAGTTTTTGGATCTGATTCAAGAAACTTGGACATAATAGTAATCAAGTATCACTGAACATCCTGTGCAAGTTTCAGGTCAAATGATCAAGGTCAAAGGTCATTTAGGGTCAATGAACTTTGGCCGAATTGGGGGTATTTGTTGAATTACCATCATAACCTTAATAGTATGTTGGTCTAGTTCATAAACTTGGACATAAGAGTAATCAAGTATCACTGAATATCCTGTGCAAGTTTCAGCTAGGTCACATGATCAAGGTCAAAGGTCATGTGAGGTCAATGAACTTTGGCCACATTGGGGGTATTTGTTGAATTACCATCCTATCTCTGTAAAGTGTATTGGTCTAGTTCATAAAACGTGGAAATAAGAGTAACCAAGTATCACTGAACATCTTGTGCGAGTTATAGTAGTTTTCAAAGTCAGCACTGCTGCTATGTTGAATCGCTTGATGCAGGTGAGACGGCCAGAGGCATTCCACTTGTTTTGAAATGTGGTCCTTTTCAAGAACAACACATGCCCACTCAAGAATACATGGTTTACCATGAAAATGCTGCACTCTTTCTGCTTCACCATGAAAACCTCCAGAAGTTACAGATATGCTAATGCATCTTGGTGATCTTGTTTTTTGCAGTTCCAACACAAGTTACAATAACTGAAACAACTCCAAATTCAATCAGCGCAAGTTGGACAGAGATAACAGATGCCTTGACATACCGCATAGACTTTGTCAGTGCTGATGGCCTACACACTGGATCTATCAATTCACCTGTACCCCCGGCAGTTATTGATAGTCTACAACCAGGTACAACGTACACAATAACTGTTCTTGGTACTACAGTGGACGGACAGACCATCCCAATTGGTTCAGCTTCTGCTACAATAGGTTGGTATATTTAGCTTGTCTACATACCGGAAAAAGATTGTAAATAGCTGTTATGAATATTTAGACCTTCCCATATTTGCATTACTACTTTGATTAATCATGTTATTGATATAAATATATATTCCTTGTCTTCATCACTTTAAATATATATTTTTTTCAATTCAAGTTTATTTTTCTCTGTACATAAATTATGGGAATGGTGTTTTTGTGAACGATTATTTAATAGTAATTTTCAAAGTTAGCACTGCTGCTATATTAAATCGCGTAATGCAGGGGAGACTGCCAGAGGCGTTCCACTTGTTATACAAATAAATGTTTGTTTAAATCATTCTTCATATTTCATTTCATAGTAATCAGTATGCCTTACATATTTTATTAAATTTTTTTCCAGTTATGAAAATGATGTGCAGCCAAGATCAAATATTAGTTATGTCTATGACTGAGAAGAATTAAAAACCTAATCAGAGTCTCACTTGATTGTCTAGTTGTCTCAGGTCATTGACAATGCTATATGTATCTCTCTCAACATGCTCAGTCTTGATCACAACGATGATCCATCTAACACTAGTCCAGGGGCTTGTCTTACAAAGAGTTGCTACTGATCCAATCAACCACGACTATCATAACAAAAAACTTCCATTTGAGAACAATATACCCCAGTTCCCCTTCTCATCAATTCTCTTCTCCAGCCATAACTGCCTCAAGAAAGCAATTTAAGTATCAAAACACCCGTTTCTTGACGTTGGTCCGGAGATAAAACAACAGCCCGGCATATACAGTCACAGCAGGGGGCCACACGATGAGATGCATGCGCAGCACTGAGTGCGGTCCCTGTAAGCATGCCGTCATTTTTATTCGCTTACTTTCCTTATTCTGAGGTCGATTTTCTTCGTTCGAAAATGGACTAACATTGGGTTACTGAATACAATATGCCTTTGAAAACGTGATTAAATATGGAATACAATAATTTCATTCCGATGGTCCTACTACGGGCAGAGAAGTCTTACGTAATAGCGCAGCTGTTGTTTATCTTTTCGTCCTTTGCTCAACGCTCGTATACTGGCCTGTGGGGGTGAAATTGAGACAACGGGGATTACCCTTGGATTACTTGGCCAAGCGCGGTTGATAAGGGCTTGGAAATGAGTTTTAGGAGATCCAAACGGAAAATGGGGTACAACACCGCAGTTCGCAATCCGAACTGCGGTATTGTTTCAAAGGGAAGTTTGACGTAATGGAAAAACCAGCAACCCCAAGATCTAAAATGCATATGTCTGTTAAAAACGTTTTATGAATAGGTATATTCATTCATGCTTCATTATCGTGACCTTCCAGTGAGCTTCGTTTAGTTTGGAAAGGAATATTGAGGAAATTACCTGGATGAAAACTTATGATATTGGTGGATTGCCATAGTTGAGGTTGATCAGATCAATCACAGCTCTTTGTGAGATGGGACCCAGGAGCTGATTTCTTTAATAGCAGATTTTTGCGTCCTTGAGAAATTTACCAAGCTAAATGTTGGCTTGACTACCATTTTCAACCTTCTGAGGCTTTTCATGACAAATTCACGAGTGGGAGTGATAAGAGGCCAACTCCAGTCTGAGGGATGGGGAAAGTCTGTTGGCTCTCACTATCCATATAGGATACTCAACAGTTTCTGATTTCATCTCGTTCGATGAGCGGTACCCTCAAGACTTTGCTGGAGAGTTTGATCTGTGTCATCTGCTTACATTGTTTTTAATCATTTTTGAATTTGTATAATTTCATTGCCTTCATTCTGATTTTCTCATGCCCTTTGATGACTCACTCATATTCTTTTTTTATTGTAATTAACCCTTTATCAATCTGGTTTTGAAAACAAAAATAGGTTGGCGCGATTATTTCTTCAATGTTTAGGTCAATTCAAATAATTTGATGAGCGCAGGTGAATGACAAATAAAAATGATATAAATTTAAATTGTAGGTATTCTGAATGAGGTTATTGTGGATTCGGTAACACCAAACACGATAGCTCTCCGCTGGACAAATTTGCCAGACAACATAAATTATGAGATAACCTACACTGCACCAGATGGAACACAACAAGTGGTTTCCTCAGGCACCAGCCCCAACGTCATCCTTACTGGACTTACTCCTACCACTCAGTATGATATCTCAGTACGTTCAACATCTAACCAAGGACAGCAATCAGCCATTGGTACCACTACCGCTACTACAGGTAAATATTCCCTAAATAATAGTTACTAAATCCAAAGGAAAAAAAATCACAAAAATACATTCCAGAAGAAATTTTATCTCGTATGATAAGTATGATTCATCCACTATCAACATGATAGGCCCTCTGAAAGACATAATGGATGGTCCATCTGTCGCATGACATCCACACATGACATCCACACATGAGTGAATGAGACAGTTGTTGGCCGCAGGAGTGGTAATCGCTTTTATTGTATATTAGTAGACTTGTTAACTGCAAAAAAAGGGGTGAACGCTGCATTTTTGAGTACAAATGTCCCACTTGGCACAAATGTTCCTTGAGTCAAAAGAAAAAGATTCATCCAAAGAGACACGCTGTATCTATGCAAATAAGCAAGTAATTTGCATATTATGTCGATATGTAAAAACAAGTAATTCAGAATATATATTTCACCAGAACTGCCCTAAAATTGGAAATAAAGACTTAGGGTAAGACAGGGAAGAAAATTGTCATAAAATAATTGGGATATCCTTGTTTATTATTACCTAATTTACATAAATTATGCAAATTATAATTTAAAACAGACTATTTTTTCAAGAATCCTGAACTGTTTTATAAATAACAGCAATTAATACAAAATGTCAACATTCTACATGAAAGAGAATATATTAGCGAAAACATCGATATGCTTCATGACAGTATTAGTGTCTTAATTTGCTTAGAAAGAGGGCAAATATGTCAAAATGTATGACGTGATATTGCGCTAAAACGAGACCAAAACAACCTCTATGTCACAGTCACACTCACGAATCGGACAATAAAGCGATCAATGGTATGTCATTCGAGATAACACAATCTCAACACAATAGCTTCCATCGGCTTCTCGTATCGCTTTTGTTGGTGTGTCTGCACACCGTAATCTATATGATACATACGGGCAAAATGCATTTCGGTATCGGTAAAACACTATTAATTTTGTTTTATTTGTTTCTAATTTGTTTCTCTTGGAAAATGTACAGGAGACATTGCTTTGCAGGTTACTGCTTAAATGAAGCTCTGGCACATGAATCATGACGAATGTACCCCACCTCAATCCATATTTTAACTTTGTTAAAATATATGTCTTTTGGTGACCACGAAGTGGCAAAACTGCATTCCCCCGCGGCATTCCCGCTACTTTATAAACCAGTTTGACTTGTATTATCGACTTGGAAAAGACAGATGTATGAGACATCAGTTAACATGTTTCCTGAAGATAGTTTTTTTTTTTTATTAAAGCCTACGTCCACGGGAGCCCTCCGAATTTACTCCATCCCCTCTCTGTATTTCGACACTAAATAAAAAAAATATCGTGTTTAAAAGCCACCGGCAAGGCAAATTGCGTTATTGGTTTAATAAAGTAACTTTTATATCTACATTTCATATTTATCTATATTAATATTGTTATTAATGTTATTATTATTATTATTATTATTATTATTATTATTATTGTTCTGCAGTTTGTAATAATGCTCTAGCACAGTAAAGGCTATAACCCAACAGGAGCATGCCTAGGATACCCTTTTCCCTTTTGGTTTTATGTATTCAAAAATAGTTTATTGTCTTTAGAACTCTTACTTTTGTTTGTATTGATATCTTGGAATAGATTGAGGAGAAAAAACTCTACAATATTATTGACATGTAGAAGAGCTGTAGTACATTGAAAAAAGAAGCCACACGTAAGCTCTATAATACTCAAACCCCGTTATTGCTTCCACTCTATGTTAAATTTAAATATTTTCAGAGCCCATTCGGAAGAAAGATACATTTCTACTACACACAGTAAAGCCTCTTTACTTTCTCCTCTTGAAAAAAAAAACATAGAAGGCATTGTTTTATATCGCATAAAATAAATTCGTGTACATGACGGTGGCCTGTCGAAGTTGCCCAACCCTTTATTTTGTTTTGACAATATATATTTACAATATCGTCTAAATGAAGCCCTCATCTGGAAAAGGGCACTTATTAAAGGCAGCATCTACATTATATAGAGGAGGCCCTGGTACTTGAAAGCGGGGGCTGAAGCACCCGCAAGATTTTCCGGAAGGGGGGGGGGGGGGTGATGCGTGTATTATTCTCGATAGATAGCACCCCCCGGAATTCCGGCAGATGTGACAAAAAAAAGAAACGTTACCCAAAAAACTTCATTTTGTAGTGCAATCCTTTTTATTTGCCCGTAAAATTTATTGATGTAAATTTGAAAATAAAAAAAGGTTCAATGTAAAATTTTGGTCCCAAGAACTTAAACAAGCTTCAGCCCCCTCTTCCCAGTGCCAAGGCCTCCTCTATATAATGTAGATGCTGCCTTTAATAAGTGCCCTTTTCCAGATGAGGGCTTCATTTAGATGATATTCTAAATATATATTATCAAAACAAAACAGTTTTGGCAACTTCGACAGGCCACCGTCACGTACACGAACTTATTTTATGAGATATAAAACAATGCCTTCTATGTTTTTTTTTCAAGAGGAGAACGCAAAGAGGCTTTACTGTGTGTAGTAGAAATGTATCTTTCCTCCGATTGGGCTCTCAAAATATTTAAATTCAACATAGAGTGGAATCAATAAAGGGCCGTGTGGCTGTTCTTCAATTTACCACAGCTCCTCTACATGTCAGTTGAAGAGTATTTTCTCCTCAATCTATTCCAAGGTATCAATACAAACAAAAGTAATCTTTTAAGAGTTCTAAAGACAATAAACTATTTTTTAATACATAAAACCAAAAAGGGAAAGGGTATCCGAGGCATGCTCCTGTTGGGTTATAGCCTTTACTGTGCTAGAGCACTATTACAAACGGCCGAATAATAATAATAATAATAGTAATAATAATAATATTAATAATAATTATAATAATATCAATAATGATGAATGTAAATATAAAAATATAGATATAAAAGTTGCTTTATTATACCAAGAAACGCAATTTGCCTTGCCGATTGCTTTAAAACATGATATTTTTTTTTTTTACTTAAAGTCGAAATACGGAGAGGGGATGGGGTAAGTCGGAGGGCTCCCGTGGGCTTAAATAAACAAAAATTAAAAAAAAACTTTTTCAAGAATCATGTTGTCTGATGTCCCATACATCTGTGTTTTCCAAGTTGATAACACAAGTCAAACTGGTTTTGTAAAGTAGCGGGAATGCCGGGGAGATGCAGTTTTGCCACTTTGGGGTCTCCAAAAGATATATATTTTAACAAAGTTAATATATGGATTGAGGTGGGGTACATTCGTCATGATTCATGTGCCAGAGCTTCATTAAAGCAGTAACCTGCAAAGCAATGTCTCCTGTAAATTTTCCAAGAGAAACAAATTAGAAACAAATAAAACAAAATCAATAGTGTTTTACCGATACCGAAATGCATTTTGCCCGTATGTATCATAGATTACGGTGTGCAGACACACCAACAAAAGCGATACGAGAAGCCGATGGAAGCTATTGTGTTGAGATTGTGTTATCTGGAATGACATACCATTGATCGCTTTATTGTCCGATTCGTGAGTGTGACTGTGACATAGAGGTTGTTTTGGTCTCGTTTTAGCGCAATATCACGTCATACATTTTGACATATTTGCCCTCTTTCTAAGCAAATTTATGCAATACTGCCCTCAATTTATTGTTATTGATACTACAAGTGTTGTATTATTAATAGCAATAAATTGAGGGCAGTATTGCATAAATTTACTTTACAGGCGTTATAGAAAATTACCATGTTTCAACTTACCCCATGTTCCAACTAACCCTGGTCTCCCCTACAATAATGTATATTCACTTGGTCTACAGGCTATTGGTCTTTTAACTAAAATGTGGGCATTACACATCTAGTCTACTCTCTTTTTGGTGTAATTGCCATTTCATCTACACCAATCTTTGTCTAATACTCTCTTTATGTAATTTTCATTCAGTCTAATGCCCAAGTTTTATATTTTCTCCTCGTCTGCTTATGATTGTATACTTTGTCAAATGAAAGTTTGTTTCATAAACAGTTATCATGCAACCATTATAGACGAAGAAGTGTTAGACCAAATAGACGGGGTGTGTATAGCCTAACTGGAATTCAGACAAAATCGTTAATTGGTTGAATGGCAATTAGACCAGTGGTAAGTAGATAAACTGTATGTAGATAAATGAAGATTATACAAGGTTCGCTGACATTAAATGATAATTTAGCAAAGGATGACATTCATCAATCGTAATTTATCTATTGCAACCACCAGATATCAACGAATGTTCTTCCGAACCATGCAGAAATGGAGGAACTTGTATTGATGGTGTCAACTCCTACACGTGTTCCTGTCGTGTAGGATTTACTGGAACTATTTGTGATCTAGGTAAGATGAACGCGATATACACACGCACTACGCACCCCACTCACTATCACACACACACACCTTGGGCGTAATCATAGAATCATTAACAGCTAATATGAATGATTTTTTGGGGGGGTTTAGAATCTGATTGGCCAACTGCTTTTTAGAATTATTCATGTTTGCTGATTGAATGACTACGCCAATGCCTTCATTTTATAATGAGGGCTCACTGGTTGGGAGTTGGAGGGTAGCCCTTGTAATTTTTTTAACAGTTTATTTCATGTTTCCTCGTTTTTTGTTTTTTTTCTTGCTCTTAGATGTTGATGAATGTGCCCTCGATTCCAGTCTCTGTGCCAACGGAAGATGTGTAAACACTCTCGGTGGATTACACACTTGTGTCTGCAATAGTGGATATATATTGACCGATTCAGATTCATGCACTGGTTTGTAAAATAAAATCTGATCTTGGTAACCCAGTTTTCATTATCCCTACTCTTGTGCCCCGCTTCCATGGTTGCATAAAAAATACTGCTATGGTAAATTGGTAACTACCATTGGAAAACATCATCTTTCAGGCAACAATTTGCTATCTATAACCCACAACTTTAGACTAGACTTTAAATCAAAGCCGAGTTCAGAAAACGGGCCATAGTATCAATGTAGTGTCAATACTGCTATAAATACATAACAACCACTATAAATGATAACAAGCATAACTATTTTAAAAGGCACATCATCCCTTTTGTTCAGTGCTATGCTGATCCCATTACGTATAAAGTTTTGCATCGTTTAAAGGCGATTGCGACGAGTGTTCAGTATATTTTTCCACACCTTGCATATAGGTAAAGTATGATGTTGAACCAATGTTTGTAATGGTATTTAATTATAAAACAAATTAGGGAATTGTATTCCTCTCTTAGACATTAAGAAGGCATAAAATGTAATGAATCCCTGTATTTCTTTATTCATATTATTCTTGTTACCAGCTCTCTCCGGCACTGTCTTTACGAGTTCACTGCGGGTTGAGCTTACTGGGCAAACTCTTGATGGTGTTGTGCTAACTTACACTAACTCGTTGACAAATGTATTATCAGCCGAGTTCGTGGAATATGAATCAACTTTCTGTTTCTTGGTTAGTATGATTATCTTTATCTAACTTAAAAGTTGAACAAATTGAAGTTGACCAATAAAATCACAAAGACATCATTTAAAAAAGCGAACTTTGATTCAACCTCAACTGTTTGTAGAACATCTCTTTAATCTTCAATCCAGGTAATAATTTAACTCAAATGTTAACGTTCTACGTCTTCTTGAGTAGCTTATAATGTAATAAATCACGAAGACCCCCCCAAAGTGAGTACAACCAATAAATTTGCATATAACGCATTAGCTTTCAATACAAAGATACATATAATATCTATATTTCTTAGAATGGTAATTCCATGAATCAGCCCCCGTCCTGCTTTCGAGAGATGTTAAACTCAAAGTAAAGAGAGAATGGATAATGATGTTTAATATCATTAGAACCTTTCATTTTCATTACCACAAACATCTTCCAGATTATTACTGTAATCATCATTATCAATATTCATATGTTTATGTTTGAAAAAAATTTGGTATCCTTCACTATCAAAATAATTTGTTCACAGTGTGAAGCAAAATATGAAACAATCTCCCCCACTTTTGAATTTTGAGCACTTTATCAGTGTGAATCCATTCTAACAGAATCCACTATATGAACAACAATCACAATTGTCATATTTTGCTGCCATTTCATTATTATTGTCGTTACTGTGATCATTGTTAAAGGACAAGTCCACCCCAACAAAAACTTGATTTGAATAAAAACAGAAAAATTCAACAAGCATAACACTGAAAATTTCATCAAAATCGGATGTAAAATAAGAAAGTTATGGCATTTTAAAGTTTCGCTTATTTTCAACAAAATAGTTATATGAACGAGCCAGTTACATCCAAATGAGAGAGTTGATGACATCACTCACTCACTATTTCTTTTGTATTTTATTATATGAAATATGAAATGTTTTTATTTACTCGACATTGTCATGTGAAATGAAGTTTCATTCCTCCCTGAGCACGTGGAATTCCATTATTTTAACATTTTGTGCTTCAGGCAAGGAGGTCCTAATCGTCAAATTCGTAAAAATTGAAATATTGTATAATTCAAACAATAAAAAACAAAACAAATCCGATTTTTAAGAAATTTTCAGCAATGTGCTTGTCTGATTTTTCTCTATTGATTCAAATCAACATTTTTCTGAGGTGGACTTGACCTTTAACTATTGTAATGTATTCTGTGTCAAGATGGACCTATTCAATATCATCACTTAAGCGGGAAATACTCGTAAGTTTTCATTTTATTTTATTTCATATATTAGTTTAGTGAGTACGTACAGGATTCACTGCAAAACAGAAGGTATCTTGGTGGCAGTTGTGAAGTGATAGGGTTTCGCCAGGGCAGTGTAATTGCCGACATCAACTTTCAAGTGGCTGCAGCTAATCAAAGTCTAGCTGATGATCTTGCGCTGGCTGTAGCTGACATGTCTACTGACATCCCTCAAAGTTTATCAACGAATGGACAAACTCTGATGGCATCCATTACAGCAAACGGTACGGATAGATCCTCGCGCCTTAGTGGGACTGGTCGAAATGTATATTTATTGGTGAAAATGTGTCCACCGACAATTTTATCAATTTAAATCACTGGTTAAAAATCTACCAGATTTCTGGTTGATATTACACCTTTTCTTTATTCGGACAAAATTTTAACCACAACATTCATAATTTCGACAAATCGAACCCACAGCAATTTTAGACAGTGTATGTTGTACTTAAGACCTTGATATCTGAAAGCCTTATTAAACTTAAACATGATTTTTAAAGCAAACACCAAAATTGTATATTTATCATACGATTAATAAAAATATTACGATTGTTGTTTGAGTTATGAAAAGGAATCACGTGACAAATTGCAGTTTTTCCGATCAAAGACAACATTATTATGCATTTTTCTTAAATTTCAAGGTAAAATATTTGATCCAATAGTTCCTGGGATAAAAGTTTGTTTAATAGTCTGTGTAATATCTTGCCATTGCACGCATTCAGATAAATCATCATATGCACGCATTGCACATAGCCGAAAACTCTAGTAAAGAGTTTGAAATTATACGCGATTATCATCTAACATAGTATTACAGAAGTGTACTTTTCATTGAAAAACAATCAGTATTTCGCTGCCGTTAAAATTCAAATTTTGCCATGTTGTCCCTCACTCGATTTTGTTTTTGGTTAATTTAGAAATAACATTTTGAATATTTACTTTGCGGATTTAGGAATTGGATATAAGAACGCTACAAAGATGTTAAAATTCTCACCTATTTAATGCTTGTGAAGGGGTTTTATAAACAGACAAAATGACTCCATTCACTGATGAGAAAATACAAAATACAATTTTTTTAGCGTATCAATAATCTGGTTGTTTAATGTATTATAGCCGTTGATCCATTTGGAATAGACTTTATTTTTATTTTTTACATCTGTAATTCAAACATTAAGTTTATTTTTTATCAAATGAAAGGGATAGTGAATCCATGGTGTTGATGAAAAGATACACAAAACATATCTTTTTAAAGGGCGGTCGTTGAAGATGGAATTACATTGCCCAAATTCTGTAATGAATTTGCTTGTGTGTCTTATGAGAAATATCTTTTTCCAATCAATGATTTGTAAATATTGTCATAAATGGATTTGCATCAGCACTTTATAGCTGAAAACCTTTGGCAATATGATCTAAAATAAATATCATCTACATCAAAGTCTGTTCATATTATGAATAAAATCTGTCGATATAACAGCAGTAATATAATTTTGATTTCACACAGTAAAAAAAATTGATTGGTCAATGTTCGGATGACCCCATGATTTTATCTTTCTAATCAACAGTTCAATGTGATCAGTCAAATTGTCGGAATGGTGGGACCTGTACGACTGCTGGTCAGCATTGCAATTGCCCGTCCGGCTTTAGTGGAGCTTTCTGTCAAAATGGTATGTTGGAAATAACATGAATTTAGGTCTATCAAAAAGGACCCTGGGAAGTCGGGCTGAAAATGAGTTTCATAAATTATACTTCAAGCATAGACCTATTGTGAAGTTACATGGCAACTCATTTTTCCTGTATGGTTTGCTTATTTTGTGTTTCATCTCTCCCAACTCAAACATGAAACGATCAGTCTACATTTTTCACATAATGAGATGGGGGTTTTGAACTCACAATGCTAGCAGGAACGTCCACACGTTTACTCATATGCATAAGACTTTAAATATCAAGAAGAGCTTCCTCAATATCACAGTTATGTGTCAATCTTATCTCCTTTGCACGTTGTTGAGAAAAAATCACAGAAAAAAGGAAGATTCATATTAGAGTAAATGTTACCATGCTTGCGAAAACAAAACAAAAAACACCTATTTACTGCACCTCATTGTTAAAAATTGATCTTTGGATACCCTTCATGAATTAGATACATTTCGTTTCTTTATTTCACTTTAACCCTGACACTATATCATGAAGCGACAATGTTAGTTTTCAGGACCTGCATATCCCAATTAGCGTGCCGTATTCTGGCACTTGTAAAACAGCTCTCTGAACCATACAAAATGCCCACTATTCTGAGGTCTAGTTTAATTTAAGTCAGACTAATTTTGTAAGTGTTAAAATGAAGAACCTAAACTTCTCTGTTTTGTATGTGTCATGAACTCGACCATTCAGCATGAATTATACCTCAGTCACCTTTGTATAAAACGTCTGCCGTAGAGCAAATGCGACTGAGGTATGGTGAAGCCAACTGTTTCACTGATCATTCCCAGACAGTAACAAATGACTGAATGTTCATTAAGCTTGTTATAAATCGAATTGATGCTGTTATAGATTTTTAGCACAGCTGGTTATCTGTAGATCATAACCTTAGCACATGGGTCAATTTCGTTTTGCTCTCTATTTTTTAAGATTCAAGTTCTCAAGGGCTCTCTCTTGCCGCCACTATTGGCATTGTGGCTGGGGTAACCGCTTTTGTTTTTGTCATCATAAGCTGTTTCTGCTGCATATTAATCCTACATTACAGACAGCAAAGTCAAGCAAGAAAAATGATGATGGCGTGAGTATCAAAATTTGATTGTTTGGAATATTGTTGCAAGAAACGTTTTTTATCTTTCTTTTGTTTTCCTTAAATTCAGGACTCGTTGTAGAAAGACTTGAGATTAAATAAAACTCCTTGGATCAAATGCAACTTGAATTCAACCACTCCGAAATGTGTATTTGGTCTTAATTTCAGTTGCGTCTGATCGCGATTCTTTTTGCAAGGGTTTGATGCGACATGATAAATTTCAGATGAAATACCATCCATGAAAATTAACTACAGAAGAAATTGTTTGGGGTTCGTGATGAAATAACTACTGGGATAGACGTAGATCCTTCCAATCAAATCATATATTCTTTTTTTTTGAGTTTGGTTTAGGGAACACAAAATACAGTCACTTTTTATTCCCCCATAGTTCACATCACTCTTCAAATTAATTACTAGATTGTGATTAATGTGTATATCTTGAGATAATGATAAGGCGAATGATATAACATGAAAATGTGTTCTTTTGATAAATTTTGTGTTTTTGTATAGATTCATCAAGGTTCTGAATAAGTCAAAATGCGAATGTGTAGGTATGTGTGTATTTTTGGCATGAGAACAATTTTCAATTAAGCAAGAAATGTGCTGGATTTTTGTTGGAAAATAATCTTTATATAGCTTTATTTTGTAAGGTAGGTACTCAAAGGGCTGTTTTGAATGAAAAACAAACATTAAAGAAATAGATACACAAACATTCTCCCATTTTTATGGCCGCTAATTTTTCTATAAGACAGGAAATAGAATGATACACTAGTGAAATTAGATCTGCCTACGATG